>NW_025109194.1:236176-267891 GCF_011392965.1 Frieseomelitta varia | reverse complement strand
ATCCCTGGTAAAACTAGCTTCATCAGTGAAAAGTATGGTAGATACAAAACTCTCTTCACGTTCACACATTTGCAGGAACCAAGTACAAAAAACTACCCTAGGTTGAAGATCAGTGAGTCCTTGTACTCGCTGAAAATGGTATAATTGCTGTCCTCGCAAAATTCTTCACACTGCCGCATTTTCCGTTCTTGCTATTCTTCGAGAATTTCTATTAATCTAGAATTTCTATTAATCGGTCTACCAGTGTATGAACTTCTTCTCTGGAAGTAACCTCTCTCGTTCGTGTATTCTTTGAAACGTTTTCTTGTTTAGTACACGCCGATTGGGAAAATATTCCGAGTATAAACGTCTTGCTTTACTTGCATTACACATAGCGAGCCCATGCATCAGATGCGTATCTGTCATTTCTAAATTAGAATAACGCTCCAAATTTCCATTACCACTTCAAACACGATATCATACGACATGTATTACGATTGTTAGTAAGAACTGAACTGATTTGGAGAGGGTATTGCGAAATTTGCTGAATCTTCAAATAGTCACACGAAAGATATCAAGTAAGTATTATTTGTAAACAGTGTGAATTCTTGCTGTCTATGGAAAGAGAGACCGGGCAGAGAGTTTGCTCTGTTTATAAAATTCACTACAGGCGTACAATCAGCTCCCAAATTGGGTTCCACAGGTCAGATCTCTCCGAAAATGTGAAATATTACGTGAAATTTGTTGCACCGTTTTACATTGGTTGTTTAACATTCGGAAATAATATTTCTGTGGAGATATATCTCTGAACGTGTGATATTTGTTCCTGGGAAATATACCCGTTTCTGCCGGCCAACTGTCGTGTAAAAATCGATCTCGCCCCCCCCCGCCCCCCGCTGCAGAGATATCCCATCGATCACCATCGGGGAGGCCATGGATGTCTCTGTACGAATCAATTGACGCGTCGAGCGGAGGCCGGAGGAAAAATATCGCCGAAGGAGGTAACGGTATAACGTATTGCGAGACATTGAAGGTATCGAGGACGAGGCGAGAAGTCGCGCCGACTGCGGGGAAAAGTAGCGGCGAAGAGGGATGAAGATATGCGGGAGAGACCGCGGGCGGGGGCGAAGGGGACGACAAGAGGAATCGATCTTCTCCTTTTTTGCCCAACTATCTACCGATCGTTCCTTTCTCTCCTGCTTCGACGCAGTCTCTCGTTACCTACTATCTACCTCTCTTTACGACTCTCTCTCTTCGCAATCTCGCAACAAATCAGACTTATTTCCACCCTCACCCCTCTGCCCTTTTGATCTCGCCAGAAATTCGTTTGCAGTTTTTCATGGCGAGATCATTTGCCAGGGCGTCACGCGTTTCGCGCGAGCGAAAAAAAAAAAAAAGAAAAATAACACGTTCGTTCTCTCCGACGATAATTCGGAAGAATATCGCGAAACGGACGTTTGTTCAAAGAAACTCGAAGGGAAGGTCCTCGGCTCAGTGAGTGTTAATCGAGAATCGAGAAGATTTGCCGGGTAGATAGCACCGGAGGGAAGGGTAACGGTTGTGAAGGGGAAAAACACGAGGGTGGAAACAACGAAGGCGACGGTAATGGACTCTTGCGGGTGTCGATGGGCGACGGTGTTAATTGCACGGTGTCTCACCTAATGGCTCGAAATGTCCGCAAACGCTGTCCGGGGACACTGGACTTTACCGACTCGTACCAGGACATCGAGCCTTTTAAATCGGCCACTTCTCCTCCACCCTTTATCCAGCCACCTAAGGGGAGTTTTCTTTATTTCACGTGCTTTTCACGCGCGAATTCAGACGTAACTTTAGCCACGCTGACCTAATTAAACGGGACCTTGTTCTCTTTGGCCAGGTGGTCGAGGGCCGCGAGAGATGGACTTTCGAGTGTTTCAGTAGCGCGGCCGTGTGATTAATCGGACGGAGGGCCAGCGAGCATCTGTGACCAGCCAGTAGCGTAACACGACGCTTAGTCAGACGCGGTCGATACCACTCACGGGACGGTGGAATTTTCTACCCGGGGAAATTTCAAGTCTAGTGGCACTCAGGTGAGCGTAAAAATGCTCCCGGATCGTCTAACGAACTTGTACCGGTATTCGAATATTTACAAGTAGGCGAGCGAGTCGGAGAAGTCGTTGGCAAATTGCCAAAATAACTGTTCCCCTTTCGACAATGAATATTCCTGATTTTTCTCTAACTTAGATTACTTAATTGTTGTAATTTAATTATTGTATAACGGGATATCAATAGATATCCTAACAAGTACAAACAGTTGCTGTTAATACATAAGCAAAATTTACACAAATTTCTGTCGTGTCACATTGTTATTTAATTATTTAATTATTTATTATTTAATTATTAATTATTTAATTATTTAATTATTTAATTATTTACGTCGTCTGAAATTCTCTGCTGGCGATATTCATTTAATTTCAATTATTCCAAAATAATTTAAACAGAAATAGAAACAGTGATGGCCAATGTGTCAATGGGAATGTCTAACACTGGGACACTACCAACGACTAAGGCATAAAAATTTCCCTCAGAAACATTAAAGTAAATAAATTACACATAAAATACTTTGTCTACACATTTCTTGAAAAATTATTTAAATTTTTAAAAATAAGATATATCATTCGTAACAGAAATTATAAATTGCTCGTTTTGAACCACGTTTTGGTAGTTTCAGTGTTAATTAAAGATACGATACATCGAACGAAACGGGGGGGAGACACAATGCGAGAAACACGCGATCGTTTTTATTCTTTTCGCGGTCGTAGGAGGCCGTCGGTGGCCGTAAAATTTAACGATGACGCGGCACTTGACAATTTCATTAAGATTCTCGCGTATCGTCCCCTTCCGTGGGCTCTCGTTAACGCGATCGCTGGAAATTGCTAGTTGCACGAGCGTCGCGAGTAATTGCATCGTCGCCGGGCATTGCGACAGACGTTCCCTGGTCCACTCTTTGAGCATCCCGAAGTTAGATGGGTCGTTAGTCGAAAGTAGAGTAACCGGAAGTTGGCTGACCCGATGAGATACCGTGGCCAACGCGTGCTGCTTCCTACCGCTTCTCTCGCCCAACTTCTCCAGACTGTGTCTTCCTTCCTTTCTTCGTTCTGTCTGCGTGTGGTTTCTTGCATAGCTCTCTCGCTTTCCTTCTATTTAACGCACCGCTGGACCACGCGAGAAGTACGTACAGGTACGATCCTTACCTTGAGATTAGAACGTACCTTAACACAGTAGTGTCTGCTTAAGCGTTTTTAGTCGGGACTTAAGTGGTGAGGTGTATTTTGCGAATTGGCACCGGAAGAGAGGGATGGTCACTGAAAGACTGAAACGCATGTTTTCAAAAATTTTTTATTCTTTTATTTGGAAATGTGATTTTTCAGTATTTATGTATTTTTAATCTTCGAGGAAATGCTCTATAACCTACAGAAAATATTGAAAATGAACAAGTTACGACTTTTTCAAACCCTTCAGTCTTTCAGTGGCCTGTACATACAGGATGATTCAAGTAATCTAAAAGAGATAACTTTTAAATTACGGGGGTCTGATGCAATAATTTTTCAAAGGAGGCAAATATTTTGCGTGGTTTGAGGGGTTTTGACATTAATGTGTGACGAGAAAATTATCATAACGTTCTATGCAGTTTTCATCCTCGAGACGAATTATTATAAAACATCTCCTTGACCATTAGCTTTAGGACTTAATGTGGCTTGATACTATAATTTTTACTTGGAATTTACTATTTAAAATAAAGTGCAATTAAATAAGAATAAAGATGAATTGATGAATGACTCTGAGAATTTCGAAACCCACAAAAAATTGAAACCCATATTTTTCCTGCTTTCCTTCAAACCGTACAACTTTAGTATGAAATAATTTTCACATTACAGACGCGATTAATTTAAACGTTATTTTAGGTGTGCAAGTGGTAGCGTGTGAGATTTGTCAAACTTGGCGGACAAGAAAGTCGAGTTGGCAGGAAAGAGACTCGTTCAGAGAAGGAACGTCCTTAGTTCGAATGGAATTAAATGCGATTTCTGGGCGCGTAACGCGTGCCGGGACGCGATGGCATAAGTAGACGATAAACAGAGCGGGGAGAACGCGTATCCGCGAAATTTCGCGGGTCCATTGAACAAGGACGGGCGAGGAAGGAATAGTTATGGAAAGTGGCGAGCGGCTTCACGCAGCCAAAAACTTTTCTATTTAGTTCGAAACTCTCTGACAGAGGACGTTCCTTCCGGTTTCGTAGCTCCTTTGCATTTAATGAGGACCCGCTGAATATTCAGAAACACACCGCGACGCGCGCCCCCTTTCATACACAAGTTCAACAAAAAAAAAAAAAAGAGAAAAAGAAGAAGAAGAAAAAGAAGAAGAAGAAGAAAAAGAAGAGAAAGAAAAAGAAAAAGAAAAAGAAAAAGAAAGAAAACTGGGTCGTCTCATCAATTTCTTAATTACCACCACAGAGATTTCTTCTTCTTCCTCCTGTTTTTTTCCCACCCCCGGGGGGAAGGAGGGGGAGGGGGATATTATTCTTCGACGACGGGAATAAAGGAAGAGGAATATTAAATCCTGATGAGTCGCGGTTTCAACGCGAAAGGATAAACGAGTTTAATCCCATCGTGTTCATTGCCTTTTCTTCTTTTTTTTTTTTTTTTTTTTCCTTCTTCTCGCAATCAAACTTCTTCTGCCAAACAAAAAGGAAAAGAAAAGTGATTGAAACGCATGAAGCCCGGCTAGGGAAGCTGGCTAGGCGACGGGATAACGTCGTTCGCTTTCCAGTCTTGCGCGGCTTAAGCACGGAAATATTCGTCCCTGGCGCAACGGGGGAACACGTTCCGAAAGTTGGACGGATCGGCCAGACATAGGGTCGGAATAAGCCGGAAGTTGTAGGTAGCGCCGGGGCCGCCGCGATAGGAGAAGTTACGGCGGCAGCGAAGTAACTTCGTCCTATCCTGGCCACCTCGTTTAACACACGCTGTGTGTGTGCTGATGTAAGTATAATTAGTTTCGTCCAATCCGCTTCTTCGACCTGTTTCAACCTAAATACCGCCGCAGCTCGGACCTCTGGGCTTTCTCGTTTTCGCCGGCGTTTTCACCCCCTTTTATTTATGCTCGCTCGATGAAAATCCACCTCGAAAGCTAGATGGCCAGCCGTTAGCGCGTTTTTGTCACTCACTTTCCCAAAATCGGAATTACAATCGAAACTTTCCCGCGTGTATTACACGTATTACAATGTTAATGATACCGGAAATTTCCTCAGTCGGTAACTTTGCTCGCCCGAGAATAAACTCGTTGCAGCTAGTAGCGAGTTTTGCCATGCTTAATCAGCAAGGTGGTATTAGTCGGCGGTGGTATTCGTCGGACGAAGAAGTATCGCTTCATTAGGATCAATCGATCGGAACGTGATACTCTCAGCTGGGAGCTGAAAAGAAGTCTAGCGGGATCGTTCTCTACTTTGCATAAGAATCGTCCGCACTTTTACTGCAGTGTTACTCGCGACAGTTTTGTCCTCACTATTGCTAATGTGATTCTCGTACAATGTACAAGCTTCGTCTGAAACCTCCTCTTCCACGTTCTAAATTTATTCTTCTTATTGCTCCTTCTCAACATTGCTCTGACTGCAGATGTAAATTTGGTTTCTTTGGTTCTCTCTTGTCATTCATCGACATATTGTTACACGAGTGTTTGTTCCTTTCGATCAATAGGCGTCCTTGTATTTAAGCTTGTATCCAGATAATCTGTTCTTATATTTAAGTTTGTATCTGTAAGATCTATCCGAGATAAGCAATCAGTTATTCCTATCTACGGGGAATCAAGACTCGAAACTATAAGAGAAAATATTTTATTAACAAGTGTAATTGTTCGGGAAGTTCGAATGATACATGATGGCCGGAGTCTCACGCTATTTTTGAAGAGTAAATCCAGCAAGAGGACTGAAACCTCGCTGGAGACTCGGGTTACCCGAAAGTCTGTGCGTATTTCAATAACGTACAGCGTGTCATAGTTCAACTGGCATCAACTCAGGCGAAGTTCCCGAAAATATTTGAATAAAACGCACTCCGCGTGGAGTTGATGGGAGGTGTCAAACATTTGGGGTCCCAAGAGTCTTCAAAGTCGATAGAAAGAGAAGCGAATAGGGTTTTCCTCAATTTTTCATCGATTCATGGCAAGTTTCGCCTCCATCGATCGATCCAGATCGCCTCCTAGCATCCTTCGACATCGCGTTCAAAGAGACTTTTCTTTGATACCAAGAAATCCAATCTATTAATATAGGGTAACGTAGTATCAAAGGCACACTAATTTAAGTTTGATTGAGTTTGAACTTAAATTTAAGTCAAAATTAACAAAACTAGTTTCCTTTTATGTTTTGATGTGAGAGGGAACTTTTGGCTCAGCCTGACTGTTTAATTTGCTAAATTTATATCACTCGTTTGCTAATATGAAACAAGACACGCTCATTTGATAAAGACGATTGACTGCTTGCAAAAACGCATTGTATTCAAGGTGATTCGAGTGTTGATAGTGTGAGATTTTCCCAATTACGGAAAAAGAAGATGGCCGCCGGTCGTGGTGCGTCGATGACGAGGCGTTATTAATTAATTCGTACGGCGAAACAATTTAATTAAATAACGTAGGCGGGCGATGCGTTTGCCGATACTTGACTTTACGCAATAATAACAATAGCAGCGATAATTGGTAGATGATCCACGTTTAGCGGCTACCCTGCGGTTGAATTGAATTCTCTACCGTGTACACCGCACACCAGGCCACAGTTATACAAAACAGCAGGCTCGCAACGCGGCTAATTACATATTGTGATTACCGATTGCGCTCGAGATATATTTCAATTATTATCGGGAAACGATTTTTATCTATCCGCTAAACTTGGCCGAGAGAATTTCTACCGGAATTGGGGAAGAAAGCGTTTGATGGCCGTTAATTGGAGGCGGATATGAATTTCACGGATGGCAAAATAGTATGGAGGGTCCGGCAGAAACGTTGGTTACCAGTTGCGGTCGCGATAATGGCCGTGCAACCGGGGGAAATTCCGATAAATTCTCCGTTTAAGTGACGCGCGGTCGGAACGCGACATTTATTGTTTTCATTATATACATAACCGATCAAAAGTGTATCCGTCTTTGGATACGACTTTGAATTTATCGGGCGTCTGCACATAGTTGCGCACGCGGATGGCAATTAATGTCGCCTAACGTCGCGTGAACTTTTTGTTCGATCGCGTCTATATCGGACGATTGATACGCCTGACATTTTTCCGCAACTGTCAATCCGCCGATTATTGATGCGGATAATAAATCTATTCTAAAGTAGATCTCTGTCGTCCGTTTCCTAAAAAAGAAGAAAAAAAAAAAAATTTATCAATTCGACACACGTAGCTCTCGTCGCTTTTCTCCCCTCCTCGACACCGTTCGCCATTGTTATTTCTCGCGTCAACACGGTGCTTCCGATCGAAGCATCATGTGACGAGAACGAGGTTACAGAGAATCCATCGAGAAAACTCGGAGCGGGTCTTCGAGGATTGAGCGACCTGTAGCCATTCTTGATCAGACGTTGATTTATCGAGCAACGCGTTAAATTACATCTTAACTCGGGGAAACAAAAGGAGATCTCTCTCTCTCTCTCTCTCTCTCTCTCTCTCTTCGTAAAGTACATCTGTCCTTCCGACGTTTCTATCCTGTTTTTTTTTTCCTCCGAGGAAAATAAATATTGCCTTCGTGTCGTATCGCGAGATGTATCACGCCAGCAAACGTTCCGTTGTTTCTTTCATCTCGTGCACACGCGAGCTATTCATGTCCGTCTTCTTCATAGTCGTTCATCAATCCATTTCTCCCCTGTTCGCGTTCCCACACAGCCACGGCCATTTTGAATGTACCGTCTGTCCCGCCGTTTCGATATTAGTTCAGAGCTCGCGCTTCTTCTCCGATCCTCCCCGTGTCTGCGTCATAATTTATGGCGAAAGTTCTCGTACAAGTGTTACACCGAATTGGAATTTCCGCGGTATTATGCATACTTGCCTCTCGTTCGCGAATTTCTCCACGAGGGAAGGAAAAAAGTCTGCTGGAAATTCCGTGGTGGTCCCGGAATTAGAGAGAGGCCAGCTCGAAATTTCGCTCGAATGATAAACACAGCCACGGAGAAAAATTACGCGCCGACGCGTCGCTGATTTATCCGCGAGGAGTCGGATCAATTTTTATTCGGACGGCGGGTCGTTTAACATCAGGCTGCAATTTTACGCGTCGTCGATCGTTTCAGGCCTGATGATTTCACCGAGCGAGAGGGAAAAAAAAAAAAAAATCTCGATCGTCAACGTACTCGCGGAACCACGGAATTTCCAGCGGATTTTTTCCCAATGAACGCGCGACGAATTTCGATCACGGTTGCTCGAGCAACTTTTACTTCCTTCCCTCCTCAAGACCATTTTCTCAGTAGAAGCAATTTATGATGCTCTAAAGCATATCCAAACATTGCTACACGAGCAATATGATTTTATGAGTATAACCAAAACACAGCTTTGTAAAACACAAAAATCATTAAAAACATCTCTACAATTTATACTGAACTCTCCAACTCTTTTTGAACAAAAATGTAACAATATCCTCTCATCGAGACATCGTTGGAAACGAAATAAACTCAAATGCCAAGGAAGGATTGACCCTATAAATTGACCTACTAAACGAGTCACAGCCTTGTCCTATATCAACTTGTACTTTATGTAAAAGCCAACGTCAAGGATGAATCGATCCGATTATGGACAACATCAAATCAAACAAAGATGCACAACGTAAATGATTTTGTACCCAGAAATTCTTTTCAACTGATTAACCAAAAGCAAAAAAAGAAAGAGTTGTACTAGCTCGATTAAGGACAAGATGCACCCATGAATCAAAAAGACTGACCTTTCCCATAGATGTCAAAAATCTGTCACAGCTCGACACGTACTATATGAATACACAAACTTTGAGTGGCAGAGAAGATTGAGTGAGCATAGGATTAATCCCACCGCTCACTTCCCAAAATCATCCGAAGAGAATACTCCAATACTTGATGGACAGAAATCCATATTACAAAATTAAAAATCTTTCAAAATTTTATATCTATATTGCAAGTACTATACCATATAAATCCTAGTCGTTAATACTAGAACTACCGACGAAAAAAGTATAACATTTGTACCAAAGAAATTAAAGTGCGAGCCACAAGAAAAAGTTAATGATACAATAAAGGAGACAAGCTTCCATTAATACGTTTTATTAAAAATCACTCGAGTATCTAAAAGTACACTGTTATAAAATTATTCCTACATTATTATTTTATATAATTTTATTATATAAAATTTCCGTAGGAAATTATAAATTAGTCACTTTGACCACTTTGGTAGTTTCAGTGTTAATGATTTGGAAATTTTAAACCTGCACAAAAAAAAAAAAAGAAAACAAAAAGAAGCGGTTACTTTTTTTTTCGAACCTCGAAATCGGTCTCGAAATCGAGTCGTACGCTTCGCGGGAAAAATCGCCGGCGGTGAAACTCTCTCTCTCCCCGCGGCGTCTCCTCCGACTTAACACCCGGACTACCGCGTTAACGATCATGCTTAATTAGTTTCTAATTTCGAAAGTTTCCGCGCGAAAGCGACGCGCCGATAGAAACGGCGCGATTTGGCTGAGAATCGGGCAAGTACCGGAGCGATAGACCAGCATCACTGGTTCTCAGTGGAGAAAACACGTAGCTGGTCGAACGAGGACGAAGTTACGCGCGCGCGAGGACGAGGGGAAGGGAGAGGGAGGGGGGGGGGGAGAGGGAGTTTTGATTGGTCGGAGTGGGGATCAGGTGGAGGGAGCACGCGAAAGCCACGGAGACCTGTCAGTAAGCGCTCGACCGTTACGGTTCTACGTTCGCGAAAGCTTCGTCTCTTTGTTGTCTCGCATATTGTTCGCGATATCGTCGCCCGAATTTTGTTCACGTGTGCGCGTGTACGTGTCAACGTCACCTCGTCTCTTCGGACTTTGTTGTTCTCCTCCGTCGAGTGATGAAGGCGATGAAGTGATTGCCAGCTGCGACCTGCCGCATTTTCATCGCAGAAGCATGGGCCGGCCTGGTGTCTTTTCCGTTTCGATCGTTTGCTTGCTGTTCGCCCTCGTCGTCGCCTCCGGTAAGTTCAATCCACGCAGACCAACGTAATTAATCATTGGCGATCTTTGTCGCGTTGGGCAAAGTGTCTTTTTGACGTCTTGAGCGGAACGCGCGAATCGACGTTCGTCGTTGACGCGTGAAGTTAGCCGCGCGAGGCAATCGAACGATCTTTAGACTTTTTGAATCGTTCGAACGATAAATCGAGTTTGTCATTTTTCTCGTTTGGAGTGTTAGTCGTTGACGGAAATCCCGTCGTATTTGACAACATTGTACGTGAAAACAGCGTTTCACGATCTATAGACGTGGATTTTAATGGCACGGTCGGAAATTATCGCGCCCGCCGAGCGCGATTTTAATTCGCGTTACACGACGATTTATGCCGACTTGGATGGACTCTTTTGAAAGTCGCAGCGTGCACCAACATTTTGTTCTCGTTAACTGTTCGCTGCGTAATTACGTCGCCATAGTCGCCGGGACTATTCGCAACAGTGGCTGCATTCAACCGGGGTAGTCACGTGTTTATTTGCCGTGTGAATAGAACAGGGAGAAGTGTGACGGAATCTCTAAGGAAAGACCTCGTGTCACGTGATACCGGGTGTCGGAACAGTTTCGTACTGAAGCAACGGACGAGCATAGAACTAACTAATAGAAATCGGATGTAAAAAAGATATAAACGTGGCTGATTGTATTTCCATTAGTCGATCAGACGATTACGCGTGCAACGCGTCGGTTTCGACTGACTGAAAAATAATGTATCCACGCCACGAACGTGATCATCGATCGTGTACGTACGAAGTATAATTTCACGTCCGACAGATATATTCGTGGCAATATGTTCATTCTGAAGTTATGCCCGCGGTGAATTGTAAAACCGTAAAATATTAAATCGCGCGCGAGAGATTCCGCGGGAAATTTACATTTTTAGATTGAAACTCTAGGCAAAGTATTTTCCCTTGGAAATCGTTCGTATTATCATATTAACGATTTAATTTTCCTGAAATCAACGTAATAAACGTTTCGGCAGTAAGAAACGCTGTTCGTTGAGAAAACCAAGAAATTTGCATGCTTGCATATTTAAAATCTTTACAACTCTATATATTTATTATGTTTACATCGTATATGTTTATGTGAAGTTATATTTTGAGGTTATATTTTCACATTACCTTTATACGGTTATATCACAAGTTTAAGTTCAAGATTGAGTCGGCGTAATAAACCTTCGATATCTTTTCCAATGATAAGAAATACTGTCCATACTTGTTCGTCGAAGTATTAAAAAGTTTGCATCTTTACATTTTTGAAATCATACTTAAAATCATACTTGATAATCAATTATCATGTTTATATCCACGTCTATGTTTTTATGTGTTTAGATCATAGTTTATAGCTGAAGTTGAGTTTACAAGTTTAAGTTTAAGTTGAGTTCAATCTTATTCTATATGTTAGTATCGCAAGTTTAAGTTGAAGATTGATGTGTTTATAGTATAGTTTATAGTTGAAGATGTATTTATATCATAGCTTGCAGTTGAAGTTGAGCTCGCAAGTTTAAGTTGAAGATTGATTCCAATCTTATTCCATATGTTTATATCACAAGTTTAAGTTGAAGATTGAGTTGTTCCAAAGTCAACGTAATCAATCCTTTCAAAGTCCTTTCGAACAATAAGGAATGCTGTCGCGTCGAGATACTTGCTGGTGTCGAAGAATTAAAAAAGACTCTGCACCTTTGAAATCGTAATCGGCGTTAAGTTTAAGTTCACAATCGAAGTTGGTGCGCAAGAAGTTGACGCAATAAACTTTGGACAGACTCTGTCAAGTTGTGCTTGGCCCACGGAGATCCACGATTCTCCACGATTCTTGCCGAAAGCGGTACTCCAGTTTGACCCGTTAACTCGTAATGTATGCACACCCCTTTCCGCTCGGTTTCTTTCATTGTCGACTCCGTGCCCTCTGCGTAAACAGCAGAGAGGAGAGGAGCGACGAGGAGAGGCGAGACGTAATTCGCTCGACAAAGAGGAGGCGAACGGAGGCCAGACCGAGTCCTCTCCTCTGGCAACTTGGCTACAACCCCGCGGGAACCGCCGCTCTGCTGCACGTGCACCCTCGACCCTTCTCCACTCTTGCGTACACGCTGGATTTAACGAACCGACGCTGTTCAACCCTCACCCGTTCCAGATAATTATCGAGCCGTGTTTCGCAGTTGACACGTCTCAGGCCCCTGCAAAACCAATTCCACCCCCTACCCACCCGTCGCGCTCGCTCTTGCAAACTTTCGTTTCTATTGTCCCGGCGAATTCGGGACAATTCGAAAAGCCAATAAATTCGATTAATTTCTAAACACTTGTTCAGTCACGTACACCTCGGGCATCTTAACCCCGCTTGCGGTCCCTCGACGTTTCGCGGTTCGATTTTATACAGGTGGTTTGGCAAGCGGGAACGTGATTCGTACGCGTTAACGAAACAAAATTTCATCGAACGATCGTGCATATTGACGAAGAATTCCTTTGCGTGATTTTTTCTTTTTTTTTCTTAAACTCTCTGTTCAAACTTGAGATATTTTTCAATGTTTGAGCAAAAAACGTGAGCGAACGAGCGGGAATTTAAGGGAGTAAGAGGAACTCGCGACATGTACGCTCATATTTGAAAAGTTAAAAGCTTCACGGTGATCGAGATACGAAAAATGATTCTCTACCTCCGGCCTCTCTTTTCTCCCCCTTCCCCCTTTATTTTTATCTTTTTTAACTTCTCTTTCCTTTGTCCCGGGAAAATTGGGAAATACCGTTGAAATCTGGAAATTCAATCTCGATTTATTCCGAATATTCGTAACGTTAGATATTTTCGGAATCGACGTGCTTCCGTTGTCGAACAATGGAATCGCTTACGATGTACGCATAATATATATATATATATATTTCAATATATATATATTCAAATTGAAAGTTTTTGCACGCGGTTTCGTTTTCTTTCTTTCTTCTTCTTTTCCTTCTTTCTTTTTTTATTATCGTCGACTGAAAGAGTCGATAGACGATGGCAAGCAACAATGGTGGAAGGTTTCGATGAAAGCTTTTCACGTTGCCGGTAGAATTGATCCAGGAGGAAGGATAGGAGAGAAAGGGAACGTTCGACGAGTGTATTTTCAGCGGGTACTTGGACGTCGCCGGGGCTTTCGCGAACAACAGGCCTCGTTATCAGTCTCTTAAGTTGCGAGACACGGAGGACCCTTCGTTAACGTTGCAAAGTACGAGAGAGGGAGCCTCTCCCTCCCGCCACCCCCATCCCCTCTCGAGCTAGGATTTTCTGTATGGTCTCGCGACCCGAAAACGCTCCATTTGTCCTTCGCGCGACGAAGACGAATAAATTTACATTCTTCTTAACCACGCCGTGCCGGCTACGCTTTCTCGACGTTCTTTTCGCGCGTCCAGTTTAAAGAGGAATTAAAGTGTTTCAAGAGAGAGAGATAGAGAGATTGTCCCCCCGCGTTTCGCATAAATCTTGCAGCGAGGCAGACTCGCGGACGGCGGGATTAGCGAATTCGGTCAATTAAATTCGCATTCGCGGCGATTTACTCTGAGCTTCTGGGCGCAACTTGCTGTCGGTAAATATCGCGAGCGAGGCTTTCGCCGGATTACCAGGAGTTATACCAGTTTTACCCGCGACAGAAAGTTTCGGCCAAGTCTCTCCCCCCCCCCCCCCCCCCCCCCCCCCCCTTCCCCTCACTCTCTGTAAATTCTACGAGCGCAACTCGCGCTTTTCCTTACTTCTGATCATCAGTCGCGCGAGATCTTTACGTTTACCAAGGCAGATAAGATGCTAATTAAGCCTGACGTTGTCCCCCCGCCTCGGATAAAGTTCGTCCCGGTGTTCGTTCCGGGATTCTCAGCGAGATTCCATCTTGGCGGAGGCCGCGGCGTCGCGTTCTTTTTCTCGGATCGTTCGATCGAACCGTTTACTTGTTGAACTTGTTTGATACTGCCTCGGCAGAGAGAGAGAGAGAGAACGATCCTCCTCCTCTCCGTTCGTCGCCACGTTTTTCTTTTTTCCTTTTCTTTTTTTTTTCTTTCTTTTTTTCGCCGCTTATCGCCGGTGACGGTCAACGTTAACGCGATAATCCTCGCCAGGCTGACCGTGCTCGAGTTTCCCCGGAGATGAGCAATTTTCGCCAGCTTTCCGCTCGCTGCAAACTTGAAATTACTGGCCGCTCGCAGCCAGGGGAAGTTCCGCGATCGATCGATCGAGTCCACGTTAATTCGCGAGACGACGGGGGAGTGTCCCTCGTTTTTTTCCACAACCAGCGATCACTTCTTGTTTTTTTTTTTTTTTTTATATATATATCTTGGGCGAAGGGTTAACCACCCGAAGTCGTAATCTCGGTGTTTATTTATATACAATATACGTTGAAGTGACAAAGTTAATTGCTTTCTGTTCAACGTCTTAAATATCATCTAGAAATTCCAATATTATTATATTCTTTCTTTTAATATTTCAATATTATTATTTTATTATTATCTTATCGTTTCGTAACACTGACAGCCACGTTTATACATGCCTGGCAAGCTAACGGGCATTCTCCACAAACGAGCAAACGAACAAACGACAGGGCAAGGAACTGATTTCATCTCCATAATGTAATAGCCAGAGAAGATTACGTCTAAGAAGGTATCAGCGTGAGTACTAGAAAATAGAGTTTGGACGAGCGATTTCACGGATGTTTGGTTATCCCCGGTATTTCGTAGCGGAGGATACCCGGTTCCCCTAGCGGAGAACTTAGGCATCGACACACGACTACGGGGCAACGCGCGACGAGATTTCCATGGAATTTAATTACTTTGGTAACCGATGTAAATGGCGATCGCGTGTGAGCAATGTTGCTGAGCAAGATGCGCGTCATTGGCTGTCGTATAAATTTCGTAGCTGCCGTCGAATTTCCCTCTACGTTCCCGATATTAATTAAGCCAGTTGCTGGGCTCTGTGTTAGATACGACCCCCGGCTTTCTATCGCTCCGGCCCGATGGATCTAGCGTACGGGATACGAAACACGTGTTTCGAGAGTGTTTGATGTCTACTTTTCCCTAATGCCGCGTTCACCTATGTAATACTTTTTCCGCTTGTGTCGTGTTTTCGGACATGGATAGTCGAACGAACCAACAGCAAACATCAAAGTGAACGTTCCCCATTTGCCAGCTTGTTCGCCGCTGTACCATCCGCTGATTAACCGGCCCTTTGAAACAGAAATGTAAAATTCGCATAATGGGGCGTCGAGAACGCCCATTTAATTTGCAAACGGTGGCGGATAGCGCTCGCGTGGTTGATCCTTGTTAATCGGATTACCGGATCGGATCGCTGCGTCGCCGGAACGATTTCGCTATTGCCGTTACCGATAGTTAATTGGCTTCCGCGAGCAAAAATTACCCGTCGTCGGGTCCCCTGGCACTCTCCCTTCTTCGCCCCGGCGTTCCTTGAAGCAAATCGATCGCCGCCGATCGTTCGTGTTCAGTTGCATCCACTTGCTCGCTCCCGACGATCCTGCAAATATTTACGAACCCGTCGAATTGCAAACCATTTTT
The DNA here is from genome assembly GCF_011392965.1 of Frieseomelitta varia. Lineage (NCBI taxonomy): Eukaryota > Metazoa > Arthropoda > Insecta > Hymenoptera > Apidae > Frieseomelitta > Frieseomelitta varia. Next base: position 252,178 of record NW_025109194.1, on the reverse strand, counting down.
CCGTATTTCGCTTCTACCACTGTCATAGAAACATCAAAAATTTTATTTAATATTATCACATAAATACTCTTTAATCCGAGAAATTTATTTGACAGTGTAGAAAGGTATATTTATCCGCAGTGTATTCAGTATAAAATCTTTTGTTAAAACGACAAAGATACCAAAAAATCTTATAGCTGTTTGTAAATATTTAATTGTCACATAACTACTCTTTAATCCGAGAAATTTATTTGACAGTGTACAAAGGTATATTTCTAAATTTATTATCCGCAGTGTATTCAGTATAAAATCTTTTGTTAAAACGACAAAGATACCAGAAATTTTATGGCTGTTTGTAAATATTTAATTATCACGTAACTACTCTTCAATTCGATAAATTTATTTGACAGTGTACAAAGGTACATTTCTAAATTTATTATCCACAGTATATTCAGTATAAAATCTTTTGTTAAAACGACAAAGATGCCAAAAATTTTATAGCTGTTTGTAAATATTTAATTATCACGTAACTACTTTTCAATTCGATAAATTTATTTGACAGTGTACAAAAGTACATTTCTAAATTTATTATCCGCAGTGTATTCAGTATAAAATCTTTTGTTAAAACGACAAAGACACCAAAAAGTTTATAGTTGTTTGTAAATATTTAATTATCACATAATTACTCTTCAGTTCGATAAATTTATTTGACAGTATACAAAGGTACATTTCTAAATTTATTATCCACAGTATATTCGGTATAAAATCTTTTGTTAAAACGACAAAGATACCAAAAATTTTGTAGCTGTTTGTAAATATTTAATTATCACATAACTACTCTTCAATCCGAGAAATTTATTGGACAGTGTACAAAGGTATATTTCTAAATTTATTATCCACAGTGTATTTAGTATAAAATCCTTTATTAAAACAACAAAGACACCAAAAATTTTACAGCTGTTTGTAAATATTTAATTGTCACATAATTACTCTTTAATCCGAGAAATTTATTTGACAGTGTACAAAGGTATATTTCTAAATTTATTATCCGTAGTGTATTTAGTATAAAATCTTTTGTTAAAACAACAAAGACACCAAAAAGTTTATAGCTGTTTGTAAATATTTAATTATCACATAACTACTCTTCAATCCGAGAAATTTATTGGACAGTGTACAAAGGTATATTTCTAAATTTATTATCCGTAGTGTATTTAGTATAAAATCCTTTATTAAAACAACAAAGACACCAAAAATTTTATAGCTATATAAATATTTAATTTTATAACTATATAAATTTTATAACTATATAAATATTTAATTTTATAACTATATAAATTTTATAACTATATAAATATTTAATTATCACGTAACTACTGTTTGATCCGAGAAATTTATTTGACAAAGGTATATTTCTAAATCTAGAGATATATTTCTAAATCTAAATTTGTAAAGGTGTACAAAGGTATATTTCTAAATTTAATATCCACAGTGTATACAGTATAAAATTTTTCGTTCACCTCTGTACCTCTCTATTGGCGTCCCCCGTTTCTTCTCGTCCTCCAACTCGGACAGAGAAAGTCCATTTCGCAAAATTCTCCAGCCGCGGGAGGTATTTCGCTATTTTGTTTCCGCCCTGGTTTTCGTCGAAATTTTCATAAGGGAAATGTATTTTCCACGACAGTCGCGGTAATCGGTTTTGCGTTTCGTTTCGGGCGCGAAACGTCGAAAACGTCGGGAAACGGTTTTTGTTTTTTTTTTTTTCTCCTCTCCCCGCGATTGTCAGTGTTCCACACGTGGAATCCAGTAACTGCGGTTTGGTAAACGCGCGCGATGAGAAGCTTCCAACTGGCATCGGGGAGGGAGAGCTTGGCTTTCCGGACGCGACCGAACGATCTGTTATATTCGAAACGTGCTCTCCCCAGTCTCTCGTTCGCTTTTTGGTTTACCGCCGGTGGCTCGGCGCCCCGCTGCCAAATTGGCCCATAGAAATTGAAATTTCTCCTGCTTTTCCTTTCTTTTTTTTTCTTTCTCCCTCTTCACCCAAGGAAGACTTCCTCTGCCCGCCTTTTTTCATCGCGGGCGCGGGATGTTACGTATTCACCCCGCGTATTCCTTCTTCTATCAATATTCGATGGAAACACTGTGATTCCAAACGCTCGCGCGCCGCGCGCGAGAAGTGTTTTATGACGCTAGCATAAATTCGACAATAAGAGCGTTGTTCTCTATGGAGAACTTCTCCCTCGACGTTGGCTGATGGAAGAGGGAGGAGGAGACTACGACGGCGAGGTGTTGCACCGTTCGGTGTCTGGAGGATAGAATTTTAAAGTGCTACGGATCGCTGGTCGGAAAGTTTTCAAGAAAATTGGTAGCTCATAGCCCGGAAACTGTTCCTCCGTGAATTATCGGGCTCGGAGGATTAAACGTCCGTACCCGGCTGAATTTATCGACGAAGCCCGCCCCGAAGAATAACCGAACGAGCTCTCTTGATTCACTCTTGTTTCTCCGGCTCGTTGATGTGGATTTATCGCGTTACGCCGGCTGGTAGCTTCATCCGGCCGCGTCCACCGCCGGAGGAATTCCTCCGCGTCGTGAGAATTTCGCGGATGCCTGCATCCGCTCGGCGTAACCGACGAGTATCGAGTATCGAGCAAAAATCCACGGTAATATTCGATGGTGTCGAAAAAAAAGAGAGGTTCTCGAGGAAATCAAGTTCGAAAATTTATCGACATTACGCTTGAATTTAGACGTGATTCCAGACGCGAGAGAAGAGAATAATTAACACTAGAACTATCGACGACTAAAGTATAATATTTGCATCTAAGAGATTAAAGTGCAAGGTGGAAAGAAAAAATTTTTAATACAATAAAGAACGCAAGCTTTTGTTAATATATGTTTTATTGATGACCACTCGAGTATCTAAAAATATACCGTTACAGATGTATAAAATTTCCATACAAAAGTTATAAATTGGCCATTTTGACCACCTTGGTGGTTCTAAGGTTAATAATCGTCCTCTTCAGGGACGAATTTTCAATTTCAGTTAGAACGAGAAATAATAAGAAATTTAATTTAATTTAATTTTATTTCTGGCGAACAAAGAAAGTAATATGTACGTGAAAGAACTGAGCTCACATTTCAGAATTTCAAAAAATAACTATCTTAGTAGTTTTCCTACAGGACGTAAATTAACTGTCCACATATGTGGCCAAGGACGTGATGAGGTTGAACGTGGAATAAAATTTTCTTGTAAGATGTTTTTACGAAAGAATTGATCAAGCACCACGAAACATGCTCAAACTCTACTTTCTTCAAAATGACGCCCTTCAACGAACAAGTTTCACTCTCACATTTTTCATTTATTGCTTGTTTGGTTTAGAACAAATTTCACTCTACATTTATTGCTAGGTTAGGCCACTCGTGTGCCTATCCAGTACGAAATTGACGAAATTCGAGTGTTTTCGATAACCCTGTTCGATTTTCTCGATGAAGACCTTGAAGAAAAACTCTCGTTCTTTCCTTTCAGATCGTTCTTCTAGAATGACGATCACCTTCTACTCGGTTGCACCATCAGTCCCGAGACACCCTGTACATCCTCGGTCTTTTTCTCGCTCTTCACCCTCGAGAAACGTGCTTTCCCCCTCTTTCGAGGAACAGCCTCGATCTATCTCGAAAAACCCTGGGAAACGCTGCTTGTTCCCACGAATGGGATGCGCGTTAACAACGCGAGAACTTTCTTCCCGCCGAGGCTTTTTTTTTTTTCTCAGTTTCAGCAGGGAGAAAAAGAGAGATAGGTTTGTGACTCGATTCGGCGTAATTGGCGCGCGAAATTTCACGTCGGCTCTCGGATATCGAGCCTTGCGAGCCCTAAAGCTCGATTTTAATCTCTTAGCCTTGGGGGGGAGGGTTTCCCGCCTCGAGCGGAAATCCCAGACGTCGCGTCGCCTGGTATTCCAGGTGGATACCCGTTCCCCGGAAGAAGCAAATCGACAAATGAAATTAGATTTGCAAAGTAACGGCGACGAAGCGTGACGCTCCCCCTCCCCCTCTCCCTCCCTCCTCGCCCACCCACTCACCCATCTTCTACTTTCTTCCGGATAAGCGAAAAAATTCGATTAGTTTCTTACGACTGGCCTTCCCCGATCTTGGACATTATTATGTTCCCCGGTAATTAATTCTTCACCGAATCGAGCAGACACGTTGGCGGAAAGGAAAGGCTCGCGAAAAGGCTCGGAGCGGAGCAATCATTTTCAGAGTTTTCCACTTTGAAAACGAGCGAGTCTGCCGATAATCAGCTAATTCGCCGATATGATCGACAGGCTTAGAAAGGTCGTTGTTCTTAATTGCAACCAGGGGAATATCGAGCTTCCGCTCTCTGTCCGCGTTCTGATTGGAAGACTCCGAGTCTCCTCTCCACCCCCTCTCGCCCGTTCTTCGTCCGGGTGAAACTTTAAACGAACGTAGGAATCGATGAAAATTCATCGGATAAATTCAATTTCCCCTTCTTGAGTATCTTTTAATATTATTCATTTAATTCTGCAATTATTCATTTATTCCGCGTACGACGCGAACACCCAGCGCGGAAAGGGGTGAAAAAGGTACAAACGTACGAAAGAAAGAAAATGATCGAGTCTCTGCGTTCGTAACGTAAATACAAACGAATTGTAACCTTGTTTCGCTTATCTAGTTATCTGTCGCAGATGCGATTGTTACGCATATACGTTGAGAATGTCGCCGAAGTTTAATATTCATACTTTGCCAGCGTGATAGTACAGTAAGATTGAAGCGAGATTAAAATGCCTGTGAATGTTTCAGTGAAAAGTTGTAACGAAAGTATGAATTGCGACGAGAGGGCACGATCGATACGAACAGTGATCAATGATGGATCAGTCTGATCTAACAATAAGTCTTCCAAGTTACCGAATCTTGCGTCCCCAGATCTCTACTTGGAAAATTATTCATCACTTTTAAAGGAAAAAATTTACGGACATGTACAGAGATTGGAATGAATTGAATTATATAAAATCTGTCTGAGAAGAAATTCGACAAAGTCGTATACGAAATTCGGTGGACAGTTAAATTCGATATCAATTTTCCATTGACAATTCGAAAGTCACATACAAGCATTTTCGTTTCCACGTTTTCTATAGATTTTTGACGAAGCATATTTTTTTCCACGTGACATTTTTACCCCTGAACACTCTGTATTTATAACTAATACCTTCGTTTATCCCTGTTTACCGTAATATTGTCCTTGATTGTCATCTTAAAGTTTACTCTAATTATACTCTCTTCGCTTCGAAGATCCCGATCTTTTTAACGATTCTCAATCTCAGATCAACCATAAAAACGCTCCCACTTTCGCAAAAATATGACCTAACATCTCTTTCTTTTACAGTCGTAGTTTCCATCGTTGCTGTTGTATATTGCCGCTTTTGCGTTATTCTTTATTTGCGCGCCATCTTTTTTCCTTCCTTAACGAGCTTCTCCCTTTTAAATAAACGTACAAACACAACAACAAGGGGTGAATTTCTCCCGTTTGTTCGAGTGAATTAAAGATAACACGCGATTCCCGCAGATCGCGTTAACGTCCGCGAAAGGAAAGAAAAAGGGAATTAATTCACGGCATCGCTGCCTTTTGTGTCCTCTGTTTGCCAAGCGTTCGAGTCTCGATGGTGGCGCCTGGGGAACCGTAATATCCATTTCAAGATACTCGCGCGGCTTGTACATTTTCGCGAAACGACAATTCGTGGTCGGGAGAATTCGATAGAATTTCGTCCTTTCGTAACAATTCCCATCCTGCTCTCACAGTCGCCGTCCGAACTATCCTCGAGTCGAACTACTCCCTACGTGTTCGTTTATTCTAACGTTTTCTGCGTTAATGTTTTTCTCCCCTCTTTCAGTTACACAGTGGCCGGCCGACCGATTATTAAAATAATTAAAACAATCCCCGTCCCGCCGTGTTTCGTTCGACGTCTCGATTTCGATCTCTCTCGTTTCCTTCCCATCGTCGGAATTTCATCGATATCGGGAATAATTTTCGAGAAAGGGGAAGCAAAGGTTTCTGCCCTCTTTCCGGGGATAATCCTCGCCGCTGTTCCCGCTCGTTTTGTAACACAGAGACATTTCGAAATAACGAAACTTCTTCAAAATTACATCAGCAGAGACGGGAGAATTGCATACAGGGTGTTCATAAAGTCTCTTTACAATTTCGAAAATTTATTACAAGGACAAATGAAGAGACAGACAAGTGGAGATTGTCGTCAAATGAGACGTATATATCTAAGTTTTTTTTTTTTGCCTTGTTTAATATAATCTATGTGGGCACCATTAGTTGCACGAAGCACATCAAGACGATACTCGATTTCTTACACGATCGATGCTTTCCTCGGATGTTCTTGATCGTCCACTTCTCTCTTTATCGAACACTGTACCTGTCTCTATAAATTTCTTGTGCCATGCACGAATTGATGGACGTGACGGTGGATCTCTTCCATACTTGGTTCTGAAGTTTCGCTGAGTCTGCAGATCCGATTTGATTTCAACAAACCATGATATACGCTGTGCCTTCTCTTGAGGAGCAGCCATTTTGTAAAGGGGTTCATTTAACAGTATATTATTCATCAACAAGGTACCTGAAATCCAATGTGATAAAAACTTTGATAACCACTGAGTACATGAAACAAATCTGATGAAGATATCTCATCAATATTGTCTTTGTAATAAATTTTTGAAATTGTAAAGTGACTTTATGGTCAGCCACACGAGGTTATGTTAAAGATATCGTGTATCGAACAAAAAGCAAGGAACATTACTCAATCTAAAGTAGAGGGCCACTGATGTCATTGCCACCATTGATGAGGGTATGCTACAGCGAACATGGCAAGAAATCGAATATCGTTTTGATGTGCTTCGTGCAACTAACGGTGCCCATATTAACACTAGAGCTACCGAGTGGTCAAAATGACTAGTTGATAATTTTTTTTTCTAGATATATCACAGATGCAAAATGAAAAGTGTACTTTTAGAGGCTTAAATGATTTTCTTTATAAAATACATGAACAAAATTTTGATAATGTTGTTGATAATCTTTTTTAGATATATCACAGATGCAAAATGAAAAGTGTACTTTTAGAGGCTTAAATGATTTTCTTTATAAAATACATGAACAAAATTTTGATAATGTTGTTGATAATCTTTTTTAGATATATCACAGATGCAAAATGAAAAGTGTACTTTTAGAGGCTTAAATGATTTTTTTTTATAAAATACATGAACAAAATTTTGTGTATTCTATTGTATTTCTATTTTTTTCACTTTAATATCTCTGATCAAAACTATATCTATACTTTAGTCCTTGGTAGTTCTAATGTTAAATGAGGCAAAAAAAAAAAAAACAAAGAAAAACTTACATATATATGCCTCATTTTGTAATAATTTCCACTTGTCTGTTCTTTTCATTTACCTTTGTAATAAATTTTTGAAACTGCAACCAGACTTTATGGACACTCTGTATCTCCATTTTGAGAAGTAACGACGTCGGACGGTTTTCAGGATGTTGACCTAATCTCGAGTTGAGTTCTTGCTGCTTGCCTCTCCTCGTTCTCGTATCATCGAATGGAAATCTTGCTTGCGTAACGTTTGATTTATCTATCGGGAAGGAAAACAAGTCGAACGTCCACGACTTTGCGGACAAGTACGATAGTTGTGCTTGTTCGAGTTTTGTCTCGTTTGCTCTCTGCGTCTCTTTGGTTCTCTGCCCGAGCGTTTTGTTGTTCTTTCGCGCGATTACCACGGTTACAAAGGCGAACGAACCACTATTGGTGGCTTTAATCGCCGGTTGAATCTAATCCCTGCAACCCCGCGATATCGATCGATCGCTCGATCACACGCCTCACCTGGTTAAACCGATCGACTTACGTCGCTTTTCGTTCTTCAGTTTTTATCGGTTCTCTCTCTTGGTTGCTATCTTAACGAAGTTCTTCCGGGAACCGCGGAGAGAACGATAAACGAGTTGAATCGTGTAATTGGCGAATCCTATTGAAATTCGATAATTCGACAAGCAGAAAGCGATTTAATCGATTGCCGATTTTTACGCAAATTCGTATTTTGAGATACACGGGGCATTATATAGGTTATCAGATATCAATTTTCAGCTTTTTTTTTTTTTTTTAAATGGTATGTTGTGTCTCGATTAATGTTCCTTCTTATTCTCGTTTGAAAAATAAGGCAGGTTATGTATAAATGCATGTATATGTATATAGTATGTATAATTAAATGATCCAAAAATTTTTTGCTCGTCCTTTAAATTATAATTTAATTAACGGAACGTTTTATCAAAAAGTAAACCATCTTTCGGAGTGCAGTGTGTTAATACACTGTTTAGAGGTTATGGTTATATTTCTATAACGAGATATTGTGTCATTATAAAAAAAAAGAAAAAAAGTGAATTATCATTAATATTATTAAATTATTATATTATATTATATTATATTATATTATATTATATTATATTATATTATATTATACTATACCATATTATATTATATTATATTATATTATATTATATTATACTATATTATATTATATTATATTACATTATATTATACTATATTATATTATATTGTATTATATTATATTATATTATATTATATTATATTACATTATATTATATTATATTATATTATACTATATTATATTATATTATATATTATATATTATATATTATATATTATTGAATAATATTTACTTAAAAATTTCCAATAATTGCAGGAATAAGAATCCGCAGTCTGATAATTGACTCTCATCCCTTGTGTCAGTTTAACACACCTTTCTTACAAAATGATACGAAATTGTACGTCCATATCTAAAAGCAAGTTACACGCAGTTGAACGCGAAATTATTTACTCCTGACACTGTCATTCAAAGTTATATCTATCTGTCTTTATATCGTTCACTCTTTGTAAAAGAATTTCCAAACTTGACCATTCAACTTTTCTTGTTTGTTTGGCACCAAGGGACAAATTTAGTTGAAAAGATAAAATAGATAAAGAGTTGATCGAGAAAACTCTGTCAAGTTACGAAACAAGCATCACGAAAGACTCGAGACGTGGTGGTCAAAGTCATCGACACACGGTGATTCGGGAGTTAGGAGTTTCGAGAATCGCGACAGAGATGTGGTCGATTAATTCGAAATGGGGAGGAGAGGGAGGGGAGAGGTCAACTTCGCCGCGAATCTAGAATACCGAGATCGAAACCGACGTTTCGGGTTTCTCATTCACGCGGCGTTCCGCGACAACGTAGCGAAACGAACGTTGTACATACAGTGCATTCAGTTCGGCGTCTGGAAACGAGCAGACCCCGGGCAGAAGTTTCTCCGCGCCGGTTCGTCAAGTTGCAGCCCCGCGCGACTAAACTGCGAGATAACCCCGAAGTTATAGGAAAGCGCGGCATTGTAATATCGCGCGACAACATTTTCGTTGGCTCAAAGGCGTAATAAGGATTTGCCGTGCCGGCACTACCGGCACACCGCCGCGACCTCGCGTGTCTGCGCAACTCCCGGATAATCCTAAAAGCCCCGACCGGGAAGCCCCGCGTCCTTTTGTAATGGATCGAGACACGAACTTTTCCGCCGTTACTCCGCATCGATCCACGAGCGTCGACCGACTGCCAGAGTCCAATTCCGCGCAGCGTTCGCTTCCTGCAACTTTATCGTTTACCTCCGTCGCGATACACAGCGATCTCGGTTGAACGCCGCCGTTGCGGCCAAGGTTTTAACCACTTGCGCTGGCAACTGACTGCGGACCATAACGAGTGACCAACAACCGTGTATACAATAATTCGTCTCCCTTTTGAATTTCATCGGTATATCACTGGATAGAAATTACTAAGAAGTGACAAATTTATTATTTGCTTTGCCTGGGTTATATTTCGATATACTTGAAATTAGTATGTTGAAATTATTTTCTCAGTATTGGGAATATATTTTACCTTAATTACGAACAGTAATATTCAGAAACGTTCAGAATCTCGGACGGAATCACTTTTCTTTGAAAATCACATTTTTCAACACAGTTTTATTAAACGCCTTGACCACTTGCACTGGCAAGTGACTGCGGACCATAACGAGTGACCAAACACAGTGTACAATAATTCGTCTCCTTTTTGATATTTCATTCGGTATATCACTGGATAGAAATTACTAAGAAGTGATAAATTTATTATTTGCTTTGCCTGGGTTATATTTCGATATACTTGAAATTAGTATATTGAAATTATTTTCTCAGTATTGGGAATATATTTTACCTTAATACGAACAGTAATATTTAGAAACGTTCAGAATCTCGAGCAGAATCCCTTTACCCAGAAAACCACATTTTTCAACACAGTTCTATTAAACGCCTTGACCACTTGCGTTGGCAACCTGATTGCGGACCATAACGAGTGACCAAACACAGTATACAATAATTCGTTTTCTTTTTGAATTCATCGGTATATCACTGGATAGAAATTACTACTGAAAAGTAATAAATTTATTATTTGCTTTGCCTGGGTTGTATTTCAATATACTTGAAATTAGTATATTGAAATTATTTTTTCAGTATTGGAAGTATATTTTGCCTTAATACGAATAGTATAATGATAATATAATAATAGTATAATAGTATAATGATAGTATAATAATAGTATTTGCCTTAATACGAATAGTATAATAATAGTATAATAATAGTATAATAATAGTATAATAATAATATAATAATAGTATAATAATATTCAGAAACGTACAGAATCTCTTTTCCCTGAAAATCACATTTTTCAACACAGTTCTATTAAACGCCTTGACCACTTGTACTGGCAACTGATTGCGGACCATAACGAGTGACCAAACCGTATACAATAATTCTTTTTGAATTCATCTGTATATCACTGGATAGAAATTACTAAGAAGTAATAAATTTATTATTTGCTCTGCCTGGGTTATATTTCAACATACTCGAAATTATTTTCTCAGTATTGGAAATATATTTTATCTTAATACGAGCAGTAATATTTAGAAACGTTCAGAATCTCTTTTCCCTGAAAGTCACATTTCTCAACACAGTTCTATTAAACCCGTTGCGCTGGCAACTGACGTTCGCGAACCATAACGAGTGACCGAACTGTACACAGTACAGGGTGGGTCACCACATATTGCTATCTGGATTTACGTCATTATTATTACGCGTAGCGAAAAATGTTTCACATAAAGTTGAATGGTTTCGAGAGGGGCACATTTTGATGATACTAGTTTTCTTGTGGGTAGACGCGTAGAGGACATATGAAGGTCATTAACATTTTTTAAAAATGGAATCGTATATTTTTTTATTGCAACAGTTGATGCAGCTTGATATTCTTTACATAAAAAAGTATTAACCTCTTTATGTTAAACAATCATTAGTTTAGCAGATATTTTAATTTTAATTTTGTAAAATCTGTGCGTGAAAGACAAAGACAGTATAAATATAAGAATACTATCCTTATATTATATATAATAATAATTATTATTATTATTGTAATATTATATATAATATTATAATACAAGGGCACCATTAGTTGCACGTTAATTATTATTATTATTATTATATATTATTCTTTATCGTTATCTCTAATTGCTAAAATTGGAATAATTAAAGCGCAAGAGCGCAACTGTTCTGATCGCTGACGACGGAAAACTGTCGGTAATTTAAACTGATGTAACTGACGTGAAGCAAGATGTACTTGGTCTTATTTTGAAACGCGAAATGAAACGCATCTTACTCTCTTGGTCTTATTTTAAGAAATTGAGGTGTTCTACTTACTGACAGACGCGAGTTCGTTTCTTTTTCTTTTCTCATTTTTTGAAGATGATTCTACAGCGTCTGGAAAGCATTCAAACTCGTACAGAAACGTTGAAACAATCTTTTTCTTTTCTTTATGATTAAATCTGTGCTCTTGAAGATTGAAATTTCCTCATTTTAAAACTCGCGGCACGATTCTTTTTCTTACCACTTTGTCGAACTTGGGATTTGACGACGAAAATTTTAGGATTTCTTGAATTTCTGTCGTTTAATCCTAACGTTTGACAAAATGGTAAAGAAGAATCATGCAACAAATTTCGAGGAGTCGTTGTAAAGGGGAGATTTCAATTTTTTCAATGATTTTTTTTAACGTTTTCGCACACGTTTCAATGTTTTAACGAATTTTAGAGGAATATGTATCCTCATTTTTTCGCGCGATATGTGATGAAAAAGTGTTTTCAAAAAGAACGAAGTCGCGACTGTCAAAGTAATAGGATTTTTTTTTTTTAAATACTGCACAAAATTTCATTTTATTTCAATTGTTGTTACTAGATGGCAATGTTTATTAAATTTGAAGACATTACTTGCGGGTACCCCTAATAGAAGCTCAACGTTTTAAAATAAAAGCATGTGAATCGTCGTATGATATGATCTGTTCTTTTTTTTTTTTTACGAAATTTCATCAGTTTAAATTATCCACAATTTTTCACTGTCATTGGTACAGTTATGCTTAATTTATTAAAAAAGGATTCATCCGGCGTTCACGCTATTGGAAATCAAAAATTAAGCAAAAACTTTCGCGAGCCAAACGCGTGATTCACCTCCTTGTTTTTTACGATTGGTCCAAATGCTCCATCACCTTTTCGTACGATTCTTAAAAAAAAAAGAAAAACCGCTGGATTTTATAGCGATCAATATTCGTTATACGATCAAAATTGCTCATACTGTAGCGACCTCTACTTCGAAGAATTTAGATCATCTATGTTCATTAAATCGTTCCGTCGAGATGTGTATTTAATATAAACAATGGAATATTTAAAAATTGTTAGTAATTTTATTATCACCATGGAAATGACACTTATATATATTGTAACCATAGTAGAAATTATTCATTCGTCATTATTTAATCTTCATTATTTAATCTTCATTAAATTATTAGTAATTATATATTTTGTTATATTGATAATATTTTTATATAAACAACTAAAATTAAATAATAACTACGGGGTTATTATTTATTTGCAGTATCGTGATATAAATTTATTTATCATCATAATCACTACAATACCAGCAAACAAAGCATCACCTAACGAAACATTATCAATCCGTGTCTTCGTTCTACTCGTCGATGGTACAAATGGACCTTTATCCTTGCAACTTGCTACGCGTCTTCTCTCTACTATTCGCAAGTTTCGCGCTTGCTCCGCCGCTGCCAGTTACCGTCCTAACGTGAAATACGGTCTCGCGAGCAGTTTACAACTTTGTTATTGCACGACTTTGCTTATCGCCGCCCCGAAGCGAAACGGCCTTCGTTCTCCTACGGTTGTAAATAGCGAGCGTAGTTAATTTTTGTCTCGACAGGCTTGGCTCGTTCGCGCGAAAAGAGCGACGAAAACGGCACAATGGTTATTACATCAGCGTTGCGCATTCTTGGGGATAATTGAATCCAGGCACCGAGACGTGCGCCTCTGTCTATAAGAGGAGCGACTGTCTCGATTAGGATGTGCCAGGTTTTGTCGTTCACAGTGGATGCAGAGAGGCGTAGACAGACTCGCTCGTTCGCCTTGTGTCTTGATCCGTACATACGTTCGCCGATTGTGGTGGAGCAACCACGTACAATCTTCGCAGTAGGTGCACGCACCGTGCTTGTTATCATCGATCAAAATTAATCGAATCGTCTGAATTATAACACTTCAATTTTCGTAGTCGAAACGCCACTTTCTTTACGAAGCATCCTCCGTGATAATTCCAAGAAAAGAAGAAGAGCAGGAGGCTTGTTAACGCGACTTTGTAACAGGAAGGTACACGTTCCTGACTCGGTTAATCGTCAAAGGAATCCTCCTTCGTTGGAGCAGCCGAGGCGTTCAAAGAAAGAGTCGCGAAGAAAAACAGTCGTTTGCCCCGGTTTCGTAAGGAGCCGTTGTGTGTTTGCGGCCCTCGAGCTCACACATATCGATCCCTCGACCTCTCTCTCTCTCTCTCTCTCTCTCTCTCTCTCGAACGTGTCGCGCTGTCCTTGGCAACGTCCCGTCCTTGCACGCGTCATTTCTTCCCTCTTACCACCACTTTCTTGTCCACGACGCTGCTGACTCTATTATCTCTCTCGCGAGATCCTCGAATTTGACATTTGGCCAAGGCAGGCCCGAACAAAGGCCGCCACGGGCGATTGTTTCGAGGTCGTTTCTTCTCCCTCTCTCTCTCTCTTCAGATAGATTCGTCTCGCCGAAGCGAGCGACGTGTTTCTTAACACGTTAAGCGCGGCGTTAGTCCCTGAGGAGGGATTGACAGTGAATCTTTTGGCCTGCGTCAATCCCTGGGGATTGACAGTGAACTTTTCGTTTGGCCGGCGTCTGGGATCAACAGAATCAACGTGAAAGTAGAAATAATTTTTTTTTTTTTTGTAATTTCGTAATTTTAATGGAGTTCATTGAAACATTTTAAATAAGATTTTGGCTTATTACGCATATTGCAAAAAGTAATATTTCGTCTCTTTGCAAAACTGATTGTCTTTTGAAGGTAGACTTCTAATATCATGTTTGGTCTATAATTTGCATGCTGCGCCATGTAGCAAACGAAAAGTGAAACAATGTCGTCACAACGATATCTAGTCTGTCTGTATATTCTGTAATCCAACACGGAAAGCGCAACAAAATCAGCTCCGCGCTTAAGGGAGTGTTCTAGTGTGAAGTGCGTGTTTTTAATTTTGTTAGGGAGTTTTTTGCAAAGAAACTATTGTATCTTTTGCAGTCAAATCGACAAGGTTTATTTGTACGTGTTTCAACGACGTATAAAAATTTTTTTGGGACGAAAAGAAGTTAAAATTAGCAGCGCTGCATAGTCTCAGACATAGTCGCTTTTGAAAAAGGTCGTCTCACGGTGTTCATGATTCCGGCCATTCTGCTTGTCGGAAATAAAAAAAAAAAAACGTGAATTTTCCTCAATTAGTACGAGTTTGGCTATAGCAGGCACCAAAACAAAAGAAAAAAGTCGATAATTAAAAAAAGTTCGATTATCGATTTTTGCACGTTTTTTGTTAAACTTCGAAAGGCCTAAAAAAATGTAAAAAGTAAAAAAGTTTTTTGGTTGATTCTAGTAGGAGTTATAGTCACCACACGTGTACCAAATGCGTAATTAAAATTTCGAGTCAATTGGTCAAGTAGATTTTCAGATATCATCGACACCGTTCTGAAAAAAACATAGTTTCCAGAGAAATGCCTTTGAAGTTTGGCTGGTCGTCGCGTCCTTCAAACAACCATAACTTCGTTAATCTTAAACGTTCACGTAACGTTACAGAGATTTATTTTTGAAACTGTGTCCTTTAAGAATATCCAAAAAAAAAAAAGAATCGATTTTTTTCAAAAGTTCACACTCTCAAGAATACCTACTTAAGTGTTAAAAAAGTTACAGCGAAAGAAGGCCGATTATGAAAGGTGGATCGACGCGGTCGTTTGAATTCGTCGTTAATTCCCTGGCTTTCGGCCGCAAGGAACCCCGATAAAGATCGTCAAAGAGTATTTGTCGATGAACGTCTCGTTTCCTGTGACCTCTCGTCCGGAAAGCGCGGACAGAGCCAGAGCCAGAACCAGAATCGGGTTGGTAAAAAAGGATCGAACAAAGCGGGTTCGCTCTACTTTTTTCTTTTTCCCCCTTTTTTTCGCTCCTTATCGACATCTTTTAATCGGCCGACTTTCCTCGCCGTGACGGGGACGAGGCTTTCGAATGCGATTCCCACCGGCTTGCAAATCCGGTTGGAGAGATTCGTGACTTCGTTAACATCGTTTAGATATCAATTGCTGATGATTGCCCGATTAACCTCTTTGCGAGACTTTCGTCTCGTAGGAAGATGTAGCGACCTCTACTTCGAAGAATTTATATCAACGACATCTATGTTCCGTCGGGATGTGTATTTAATATAAACAATAGAATATTTAAAAATAGCTATTAATTTTATTATCACCATAGAAATGTTTACTGACACTTATATATATAT
>NW_025109194.1:182315-235842 GCF_011392965.1 Frieseomelitta varia | reverse complement strand
TATATATATATTGTAGCCATAGTAGAAATTCTTCATTCGTTATTTCGTTATTTCGTCATTTAACTTCCATAATCTTCATTAAATTGTTAGTAATTGTATATTTTGTGATATTGATAATATTTTTTATATAAACAACTAAAATTAATTACGGAGTTATTATTTATTTACAGTATTGTGATATAAATATAAATTATCATAAAGAGAAACACTGCAGCGCCATCTGCGACGTATTTCACGTTCGAATCGCCTAATTGGAAACTAGTTTCGATACTTTACATCTGTTGCAATTGTATGAATCTAATATAATTGTATACGTATATATCTAGTGTAACGTTGTTAATTATAATAATTAATGTTTGGAAAGAAAATCGCAAGATTGAAACTATAACTTTTTGTTAGTAGAGATTCGAATCGTTCGAGTTATCATTTAAATTGCATTTAACACTAAAAAAGACCAAGTACTAGAGCATAGAATTTCCATCAGAGACATTAAAGTGAAAAATACAATAGGATGCACAAACCTTTATTCACGTGTTTTATAAAACAGTCATTTAAATCTTTAAAAATACTATTAATCTATTTTGCATCTGTAATGTATAATGTAATATCTGAGAAAAATATGTCTAAGAAAAGTTATGAATTAGTCATTTTGACCACTTCGGTCGTTCTAGCGTTAACATCGTTTGTAAAACCGTGTTACTTATCATTAACAAAACTGCAAAAATATTCACAGTCAACGCATCCTGTGTCCAATAAGTGTATAAGAATCGTCTGGCCATTAGAACAATCGATAAATCATTAATTATTTATCGTCCAATAATAAATGTTCCTTGCGTTTAAAATTCTACACTAATAACATTGTACGGGCGGGGGTTGTTATGCGCATTTTAATTACATTACGCACCAACTGTGCGTTTGCCACCGTTAATTAACGAAACCCAGTAAACAATTAATTATTTATCAT
The DNA here is from genome assembly GCF_011392965.1 of Frieseomelitta varia. Lineage (NCBI taxonomy): Eukaryota > Metazoa > Arthropoda > Insecta > Hymenoptera > Apidae > Frieseomelitta > Frieseomelitta varia. The sequence goes on along the minus strand of NW_025109194.1, from coordinate 234,878 downwards.
CGATAATATATTTCCATATTCATATCCATAACGAGTCGGATCGTCTCTTCTTTCATTCCGATATTCATCCAGACGTTCATCGAGCAAAATATTTGCGAAAATGTCAGCTGGACGTTAATTAGTTTGTTCGAAACGATCCTCCTTCGAGAATTGTTTGATCCTGTGTCTGTACTGTTTCTGTACGAACAATTCCTCGAGCAGTTTCTAATTCCCGTCCGTATAAACTTCAACCCTCCTGCCCGGGATTATTTATCATTTTACCTCAACGAACCGACTCGGTTCGAATAAAAGCTCACTCGCGGATGATTTATTTCGACGCTGACCCGGAGGTTGAAGTTGTTGCCTCTCTCAAGTTTCTCCTCTTTCTCTCCCTTTCTTTTTTCTTTCCCCTCCCTCCCCCCAAATATAGAAACAATAGATCGGCGGAGAACGATCCGTCACTTTTTGCCTTTTGTATTTCAAATAAAATTCGCCCGATGTACAAAGTTGGAAGATAAGCTGGCCGCTGCACGCCGCGCTATCGGGAAAGTTGCGAACCGGGCGGGAAGTTAAGTAGTATAAGCGTGTCGCTGGTCGGGCATTGAAAGGGAACGGGCGTTCGCTCGGTGGTTGACATTTCAATTCATCTTTCGGGACAACGAAGCTGGCGTGACGAATAAAGCGGAATAGAACGAGGGGAAGGGTTGGGAAATTTAAAAAAAGGGGTGGAGAGAAGTTCTTTGGAATTGGTAGCGATTTTATCGCACGCGATTCGAGACGCGAACCTGCTCGTTCGAACAAACGTTGAAAGAATTTCGTGTTTCGTGAAGATAAACCGATGCTTTCCCCTTTCAACGCTCTCGAAATCCCCGAAGACAGGATCCTCCATTTCTCTTCGCGACTTTCCTTTTATCATACACACCAACTCTCGCTAATATTCCCATTAATACTCAAGATACGCTAGAAGTCGCGATACATAATTCGTAAAGCAGAAAATTTCCATCAGGAGACGTTGAAGCAAAAGAAACAGAGAAACTTTATAATACGGATGAAATATGATACATAAGCTTTTGTTTGTGCATTCTACGATGAAGTCATTTGAATATAAACTTATATAAACTTTTAATATATTATAAAATTATATATTATATATTATAAAAACTTTTAAGCACCGTTTTACATTTGAAAATTATAAACTGGCATGTTGACAATTATTAAATTAATTTTGTTAAATGTTGAATCACAAATATTGAAATTGTTACAGTTTTGTAGAAATCGTGTGACAATAAATTTGGGCTTTCGAAGCTTGAAGCCTCAACTTTCAAAATGCGTTTAGTTTATTTTATTGTATTATTTATTATTTTTATATTATATTATATTATCTATTATTTTTATATTATATTATATTATATTATCTATTATTTTTATATTATATTATATTATATTATCTATTATTTTTATATTATATTATATTACATTATCTATTATTTTTATATTATATTATATTATATTATTTTATCTATTATTTTTATATTATATTATATTATATTATTTATTATTTTAAAAAAAATTTGTACGACAAGATTTGAAGAGCCGCTGCAAAGGGGAACCTTCGGTCTTCAAACGCACGCTGGATTCAGTCGCGAAACAAAATTTTCCAACGATTTTACGTACAACGACAATTTTGTAGTATTTTCGAGAAGGAAAGTGTCTTTACTCTCCTTCACGCTACGTGATTCAAGAACATTGAAAGACTTTTCTCATGACTGAATCCATTTCAACAGAGTTGAAGATTGAAGCTTTGTTTTTGCAACTCTCGATCTCTCGAAACTCGCTGTACGATTTTTTCTCGTTTCTTCTTTCTTTTTTTTTTTCCGTCGATTTATTGAACTTTGAATATCGGGCGAAAGCGAACGCAGCAACGAAAATGTCACGATCTCGTCGTCTAAATATTCAACGTTCAGTAGAATGTGTGTATATCGAGGTTTGACGAGTCGTTGCGAAACGGAAGGTTCGATTTTCTTCAATCTTCCCCTTTTTCTTCAAGCCTCGATCCCTCGATTCGAGAAACATTCTTTAATAAGGAATGCATTTCGAAATTATACGCTTGATGTACCTTAAGATCGATTGTGTCACAAATCGTGAGGTATCTCTTTACGAAATTGTAACAGTTTAATTATCAAGGGAAGCCATTGCTGGACGATCCTAATAAACCAAACAAAAAGACTTTTCGAGCGATTGTCACGCGAGAAGAAAAAAACTTTACTTTCTTCGCTATTTTCTTTACTACTTTCTCGAAATTTCTAAGAGACAGCGTTCTTGCAATCAAGATTTACATAAAATTAGACAACTAGACGTTTTAAAGACCTTTTTCTTTTTTACGAAATCAGATTGATCTTAACAAGAGATAAATTTACCTTATCCTCGGGGCGGAGGTTTACTGTTTATCGTGAATTACGGGGAAGGAGGGTGGGGCATGTTGAAATCTCCGAGTCCGAGGAGATTCTTTTCTCTACGAAGCTCGTACGCGAGGTAAAATCACGGAAGCGAGGCTGTGCAGGTGCACGTGAGAGTGAAAACCGCACACAGCTCGTTGAACCTCCGCGCGGCCTCATCCAGCGGTAAACATCGCGAGAAAACGGCTCGTCTCGTATAAACTGATCAAACTTGCCTACTTGAACCACCATCGCTTCTTCGCCCCCGCAATTATCCTCTTACGCACTTAGGATAAACATGGCGCGTGTTCACGAAGCTTCGGTTAAGAGGGTATTCTGGCAATCTAACTTGAAAAAATCAACTTTTTTGGGGATTTTTTTCTGAGGAAACTGATGATACATTTTGGTATACAGTTTTCGCACACAGATTTTTTCATACTTGAAGAGTATCTACGATTTTTTCTTGTAACGAAATTAATGAAAGTTGTGGAAATTATTATAGCCTTAGGTGAAGCATGTATTTTTTAAAAAAAATGGCTCGAATGGCTGACGTGATTCCGGTCCACCTGGTTATTCGATACTAAACAACCAAAGTGCATCTTAATTAGTATAAATATGGCTATCGCATGAACCATGGAAACAACGAAATTTCGAAAATTAAAAGAATGGCAGCATTTCGAAGTTTAAGTATCGATTTTCCTTGTAGTTTTTGTCCTTTTGGTGATAAAAAAAAAAAAAAAATAGAAAAAAATTATCAGATTTTGCAATCCGTGGTTCATGCGATAAAGGTACATCCGGTAAAGATCTCCTCCGAATTTCAAGTCAATCGGCCAACTAAAACGTGAGACATCCCGTCAGCCAGTTTAAAAAATATGGATTTGAGAGAAACACCAGTTTAAAAAATATGGATTTGAGATTTGAAGTTTCTGTTACCATGTAACGTGTTGTACAAAAATATTCATACTTACAATCAATCGAGCAGTGCGAAAAAATAAAATATTATAAAACAATGATAATATAAAAGTAAATAATAATGTTATAAAGTAAAATATTTTTTGAGAAAAACACATTTGAAGTTTTTGTTAGCCGTTGTACAAAAGTATTCATACTTACATGGCGAGCAGTACACCGCTTCCTTTAAACACCCATAATCTTGCCAATTTTACGAATTTAAAACAAATCCTTTTACACAGACATTGTCGAAAGCATATACTTTGAGAAAATGTAAAAAAAAAAAAGATTGATTTTCTTTTAAGCCGGATTATCAGTATACATACCCCCTTAATTAGGAATTCACGATTCGCCGTGAGGAGGACTGAAAAGTTGAGAGATGATACACGTTTCTTCTTGCTCCTGCACTTTTCCTTTTTTTTTTCCTTTTTCTTTTTCTTTCCTTACTCGACGATTTATTTCGGTTCGTATCGCGATTATGCAAACGCGGGATTCTCCACCACGCCGGAGGACTTTTCTCTTTGACGTAACGGCGTGCGGAGAATTCCTTCCTACGTCGGCAACCGTCGATTGATAGAAGTTATAATTAATTTTCTCGTTTGAAACGAGCGCGTTACGCGGCTCCGTGGGATTAGCTACACTTTTCACGCAGCGAAGCGAAACTCGAAGCTCGTTCCAGTCTTATTTTTTTCGTCAGCCTTTTTTCTCTTTTTCAACCGTTTCTTTCTTCTTCGTCGCGTTTCTTCGTCACTGTGTGTGTGTGTGTGTGTGTGTGTGTGTGTGTGTGTGTGTGTGTGTGTGTGTGTGCTCTGTTCTCTATTCTCGAATTTAGCTAATTGCTCGCTCCAATCTCATTTGCCTTTCAAACAGCAGAGGATTCGCTGTCCATCCAGCGAAACACTCTTTTATTCCCTTTGCCATTCTTTCTGCCTCTGATCCTTCTTCTTTTTTTTTTAATACCGAACCTCGAAATTCCTTCAGTCTCTTCTTTCTCCCGCGTTTGTAAACTATCGCGATGCCTTTTGGATTCTTACAGCGAATTAAATTCTCACTGGCAACTGATCGCGGACCATAACGAGTGATCGAATCGTATACAATAACTCGTCTTCTTTTTGAATTCATCGGTATATCACTGGATAGAAATTACTAAGAAGTGATAAATTTATTATTTGCTTTGCCTGGGTTATATTTCAACATACTGAAATTATTTTCTCAGTATTGGGAATATATTTTATCTTAATACAAATAGTATGATAATAGTATAATAATATAATAATAGTATAATAGTATAATAGTATAATAATATTCAGAAACGTTCAGAATCTCTTTTCCCTGAAAATCACATTTTTCAACACAATTCTATTAAACGCGTTGACCGTTTGCGCTGGCAACTGATTGCGGACCATAACGAGTGACCAACAACCGTATATACAATAATTCGTCGCTTTCTTTTCGAACTCGTCGGTATGACATCACTGGTTAGAAATTATCGAGAGGCAATAAATTTATTATTTGTTTCGCCTATTTTGTTTTACCTAAATATACTTGAGACTGAGAAAATATTACAATTTTGGAAGAAAAAGTTCTCGACGTGCGTGGCACGTCATTCCAAGAGGTTAAAGGAATATTGCCGCACCTAGTTTCCTTAGTAAATAGTTTACTAGATACGAAAGTAATGTACTCAGTGATTTTACAAATAATGAATTTACAACGTACAGTAACTATACGAGGAACGGAAAAATTCGAGAATCAAAAAGGTATCGAGATGTGTGAGGGTTAATTTTTGCAGCTTTGCCACGTGCTTGAATCTAGAATATAAAGTATTTTTCACGACAAATTTAAATTATGAAATATTTTCAAAGACGAGCGTGCTTTGGCGCGGTATGGTTCGATAACATTCCAGCATTTACAGAAGGATATTTTGTCACTTTTTCTTTTTTTTTTAAATAACATTCTGCTATTAAATACTGTCAGACTAAGCACTCGAATTACAAGTGTGTCCCGAATTTTTACGTTTCTTGTATCGTTATTCGTATGACAAATTGCTACCGTATATCATTATTCGTATGACAAATTGCCACCGTGCATATCACTTTTCATTACGTATATAAAATATTTATGGAAACAAATTTTACTAATGTATCGGTTGTATTCGCAAATATATTGCAAGGAAGCTAGACGTATCCTTTTAATTCGTGAAGAATTTTTTACATTGCTTGTACTATTATCGCGTAACTCATTTTGCTTGTGTTGTAAAAAAAGCTAGGTGTGCCAATATTATTTTGATTTTCGAATTTTTATAGTACTTGCATTATATCACTGCACAGAGGAACTCGTTATTAGAAATTGTACATTTGCAGAAACAGATTTCGTTAATGTTTTTTAATCAGTTCTTTTCTTTTGCAAGGAAGCTAGGCGTGTCGATATATATTTTTGTTTTTCGAATTTTGTTTTACACGACTCGTGTTATTATTGCGAATTTTGTATCATTATTGATAATTGCACCCTGTTCTTCTACATCACGAATTATTTTGCTAACATGTCATTTATTTTCCAAAGATATTACTTCCTCCACACGCTGTGTATCCTCTTCGTCGTTCCCTCCGATATTTTTTTCTTCAACAGAGACGACGAACACGCTCTGACCGACACGCGATGATTTATCTTAGCAGCAGACCCGAGTCCAATCATGTCGCATTTCGACGCCCTCCCTCTTATCACCGTCCCTTTCCTCCAATCTTTTTCATTTCGACTCGTCGACGCGGATATGGATACGCTCTCGTTCCCCGCCGATTCTCCACCAGCTCCAGCTTTGACAGTCGGAAAAATCTCCTCGCTCTTCTTTCTTTTCACCCCGTGTTCCCCTAGAATTTTCATGCTGTGATTATACAGAGACGAGAAGAATCTCTTACATATTCCGATCGCAATCAATACTCCGAGAAATATATATCTAAATTCCCTCTCTCTCTCTCTCTCTCTCTCTCTCTCTCTCGCGTCGAAGTTGAAAAAAGAAAATCGTTCCTCCGCCGCTCGCGTCGATCCGAAATCTCGGGGCTTGCTTTCGAGCAATCGGAAGCCGGACGTGTACCGATAATTGAAGGCAGACGCGTTTTTATCAGATATCTCGGAGGCTTCGAGTCCAAGTTGGCGATTAAGTTTCCCGATCCTCGCCGTCGGGAAGTTCCTGGCTGTCGGAATGGTGGGAGCCAGGGGACGTTCTTCCCTCGATGCCTCGATCTACGGTGGAAACTTTTTCGTTCATCTTTGATCCGCGATTTCTCCAGCAGATACGTTGACATAACTTAACCTTCCCTGTCGATTTCACGCCAGCTTCCCCCTTTGTTCGCGCTGCGTTGAATTCGCGAGAAAGTAAGGGACGTTGGGTCCAGTGTTCGCGTGAATTTCACGATATTTTACTTCGCCCGTTTCGAAGTCGCGAGTTCCTCGATCGAAAAAATTCACGACCGAGAGAGCGTGTTTTATATATATAAAATATATATAAAATATTGTATGTATAAAATATATTTAAAAAATATATAAAATTTTATATGTATAAAATATATATAAAAAATATATAAAATGTTATATGTATAAAATATATATAAAAAATATATAAAATGTTATATGTATAAAATATATATAAAAAATATATAAAATATGTATAAAATATATATAAAAAATATATAAAATATGTATAAAATATATATAAAAAATATGTAAAATATTATATGTATATAATATATATAAAATATTCACATATTATATATTTATATATTATATATAAATATAAATATATATTTATATATAACACAATATAATATAATTTATATTATATAAATATATATTTATATTTACATATAATATAATATATAAATATAAATATATATTTATATAACAGTAACATGTATAAAATATAAATATAATATATTTATATAAACATTAACATGTATAAAATTTATGTGTTTAAGCTGTGCGTATATCATATTAATACACACCACAGTACAAGTATATAATAAATCCCTCTTTTCGGAGAGATGCGCGCGCCTCATTTCCTCGAGGATTTGCCCACCTCCTTCCGAGAAATTACATCAATCTCGACCGGCGTTGTTATTTTAGAAGCTTTTCATTTAGCCGCGGTGAATTGAATTTTCTCTCGCAGGCGCGCGATCGTTTCGTCGGACGCGGGCAATGCCGAGTGTCGCGAGGATTCCCCGACTCTGACACGCGGCACGTCCGTTAAGCTTTTGATGCATCTCACCGTCTCCCCGCCGGCGAGATTCTTTTAATCGCGTCTCGGGAGAAAACGGAGGAAGGAGCGAGGAACCGAAAGCACTTGCTCGCGAGAGAGAGCCCTATAAATATAAAAGGAATTCCATCAGCCGCTCGCACGGCACCGAGGAGGAGAGATTTTTATCACACGAACGCGAAGCGGTGTCGCTGTCCCTAATTTCCATGTGAAAAAGCAAATTCAGTAGGTGAACTCGAGGGGAGGGGCAGGAGAGGGGGTGGAGAGAACCTGACACGGTTCACGCTTTTTCACAGAGCCTTTCTTCGAAAGTGATGAAGATAGAGAGAAAAAAAATCGCAGAGAGAGAGAGAGAGAGAGAGAGAAAAAGTGTGTGTGTGTGTTTGTGTGTGTGTATGTGTGTAGAGGAAAGGGGTAGAAGTCCCTCGAGTTCATTGGAAGAGAAGTTAATTCCCCGACTCGTTGAACAAGGTCGAATTTCCAACAAAGTCCCCTTTAAGCGCCTTCTCCGATTTCCGCCAATATATATATATGTATATACACATATATTGAGTGTATATCGATTCATCCCCTCGCTGTCTATCCCTCTTCGTCGGCCTAACAGTTTCTTTTTCTCGCTTGCGTCGTCTCGCGACGCGTCGAACGTTAATTGTTACCGGCGTGTTACTTGATCGACCGAGTAATCTTTTTACAGACGCTCCAATGCACTGCCTCTCTCTCTCTCTCTCTCTCTTTCTCTGGGAGAACGTCTCTGGAGAACCTTGGCTAAGCGGCCGCTGGCCCAATCCAACAGCCGTGCCTCACCCTTCAAAGGACCTTGGTCCATTAGCTTTTAACGCTGATGCAAGCTTCCCCTGTAATCCCGGCCGATCTCGTTCCAACTGAGACCCGTTCAACGCGTCCTCGGCCCACTATCCTCTGTCAGCTTTCGGCGATCGAGGGCACGCGCTCGCACCCTCCGCCTCGCCCCACCCTCTTCGTGGATTCCGTTGTTGCGCCAGAGGATTACAGTTTATTTATTGATTTATTTATCCGCGCTGGAATTCGGCAGAGTGCTCGACCCGGCGCCGAATGAATATTTATCTGAAAAATAATCATTCGGATATATATTTCCTTTGGCCGTGTATTTCCTCCGGATAATGATTATTCATTACTCTGTTAGCAGTGGCTCGGGTCTGTTTGTTCGGGCGCTTTGTTCGAGCGAATTCTTCAAATGATGATGCGGATGATTATTGCCATTGTTTTAAGTTTCGTGCGTTGTTTTCGTGTTCATGGGTGTGTTCTTTCACAGCTGGGGAAAATGTTTGTTGCAATGGCCACTAGGAATGATTGAACGTCTTCCTTTATGTGTAACATAGTGTAATTACAATGACCAGATTCTTATCTGAATAAGACCAGATTCTTAATGAATACGTTGTACTTGTTCCGATGAATTTTCATTCGTGCAAATACTTACTCGATTAGACGTTTGTCCGACGATGGCGAATGAAACTTATTCCTTCTCAATTCTCATCTGTTGTTCGTCATAGCTCCGTACTCCAAGTAGCAGAGCATGTAAGAACAACAGTAATATATTCCATTGCAGTGAAAATTCTACTAAAAGAAAAAGAATTCGTTAGTAATATAATATAACATAATATATAATATATAATATATAATATATAATATAACATAATATATAATATAATATATACCAGAGCTAGGGCTAACTGGCGGCCTTTGCCCCTACTTTCCTTACCCCCTCTACTGGATCGATCTCTCCGCTACATTGAAATTTCCTCCGTGCGTTCTCCCCACTCCTCCCTGCCAAGCAAGTGGAGGGGATAGCACTGGCGATTAGAAAAGTGGGGGCTAGGGCCCGCGTGCCGCCAGTTAGCCTGCTCTGATATATACTATAATACAATATAATTCTATTAGATATTTAATTCTACAAAGAAAAAAAAAAAAAAAGATTCTTTTTCCTTTGTAGACACTGTAATTATAAATAACGACCCGTCTGCAAGCGTTTGCGATACGTTCATACAGAACATACAGATACAGATCGTTTGATGGCTTACTCGCGGAGAGAATCAGCGCGGCGGGCTTCGCGGGGAGAAACTTGCGAGACGACACTGTTAACGGGTTTCTGTAACAAGCGTTATTACTACCGTGGTAGCTTCCGGTGGCCTCGTGAATTCGCCACGTAGCTAAAGAACATCGATCGATATATATATATATATATATATGAAAAAAGGGAAAATAGAAACAGAGATCGGAAGAAACATTCGACCGAATTGCAACGAGCTTTTTCACGCTCCGTGATGTTGCCTCGTTTATTCAACGATTTGCGTATTAAACAACGAAGAGCGGGGATTATTTCGCGAGGAATTTTAAACGAGAAGTGAAATTTCTGCCCGTTTTTCTCCAGTTTCTCATTACTCATTACTCAAATGGGTTCTCCTGTTTCGCGAATTAAGAGATATCGCCGGCCTCTGTGTAACATCAACGCTCGCCGTGTTCCACAAAGTTCTTTTTTGTTTCGCCAATGGGAAGAGGGAGGGGGGAGGGAGAGATCTATCTTCGAAGAACGGGGTATATGATCTCGCGATTATTCGACGAATGAAACTCGAATAAAGCGTGAATTATGATCTGCTGATAACGATAACGATATGAACGATATTAATTTGGATCCCTAGGTATTAAATACGCGGATTCGTGTGCATTATCGGACGAATTTATGCAAGTTTAAACGTGTCTCTGCGCGTATATAGGTAACTTACTTAATTATGAAAAAAAATTATATATTATTACAAATTATAAAAAAATACTTGGTGTTTTGTCCAATGCGTACTGAAATACAGAAAATATCCGAGAAATTGAGAAGAAGAAAATTAGAATTTTGGCAAAAAAAAAAAAAAGAAAAGAAATTGAGAACAATACGACAAAATGAGAACAAAGTACGAGCTATAATTTCCGATATATCTTTATTAGGTTTGTTAGAGAATGCCCAAGATGGAAAAGTGTTTTCAAACAGACAGTCGAGAAATGCGTCAAAATTTTAAATTTATCACATTTTAAAGTATCTTAAAGCAAGTTTCTACTTTGACAGATCGTTGCGAGATCGTTTCTCTCGAAGATGGTTTTGCATCACGTAGCGGATGGGAAAACGAGAATGCTTCCTTCTCGAAAATTGTAAAAATCCAAACGCCTGTGGAAACATTGGAAAATTTTCTTCGCGATTGAATCTATCTGTGGTCTTAAAAATTGAAATATCCTTTGCACAACGATACCTTAAAATTTGGTGTACGATTTTGTTTTTCTCTTGCCATCTTACTGAACTAATCGAACATTACGATTAATTGACAAAATGTTACGGTTTCTTGAATTTTTTGTCGTTTAACCTCGATAAAATGATCGTGCAAGTTTCAAGTGTCTTCACAACAGTGAGTTACAGTGAAACAAATATTTAATGTTTCCATGGACGTTCGAATTTTCGTCGACTTTCAAGAAAACGAAGTTCCACGCTTGAAAATGAGATCGAGTGAATCGTTATGTATACGATCTTCTTTTTTTTTTTTTCTTTTCTCAACTGTACCAGTTTCAATTTTTAAATTTTCATTATTGTCGACACAGTTATCAAACATCTCAGCAATAACTTTGATAGACATTGCTTTCAAATCTCCATTATCCACAAATAGACGAGCTACCCTCGCGAGGAATCAAAGCTTCTCCCCTCAATGGGAGATAATCTTCGGCTCCATCATCGCTGGCGCTTTTTAACGGCAGCTGGAGAGATCACGGCGAGGCAACGGATGATTCTGCTATATATATCGAGAACGAAGTCGACGCGAATCGCGTGGTTTCATCCGGGATGGTTTCGCGGCTGTGGCAGTTTGCTTTTTCCGCGTCTCTTCTTCCTCAGCTTCACTCCCCCGCCTTCTTCGAGCCCCGCGTTTCGGTCGAGCAAACATCGTTCCGCGAGAACAACATTCAACCAGTGGTCGTAGCCGCGAACAAACTCTCTGTCTTCGTCTCTCTCTTTCTCTCTCTCTCTCTATACTTTCCCTTCGTGGTGCTCCTTTCCATTCCTCCATCATCCCCGGTGAATCAATATCGCGCGAGGAAAATCCGAAATAATGGAACGAACGAAAGATGATTACTTTCGAATGATCGCGGACGCGTCTTTATTAACGCATCGACTTCCATGAATAAGAAGTAATTCCACGTGGGGGAGGGGCAACGCATTAGAAAGCTGTCAGCGTTGAAGCCTTGTTTCCCCATCGCGAACAGGTGGCTGCGGATCTACTTCGTTCCCAGCGGAGATTGTCTTATCGGGTCCGATGGCCTCTCCGTCGACGAGAGAGTTGGGGCATTAATCGATTGAAAGTTTCAGTCCGATTGGCTGATTGGCGTTCACGATTAACGGGAGATCAGTCGTCGAAAATAGATACGCGGCGTAGAAAGCTAATCGTCAGTCGTTGATTAAAGGAAATTGATGGTCGAAAAATCGGCAATTGTTTCGACTGATGAATGAAGTTAGTCGTCAGTCGTTGATTGAAGGAAATTGATGGTCGAAAAATCGGCAATTATATCGACTGATGAATAAAAATTAGTCGTCAGTCGTTGATTAAAGGAAATTGATTGTCAATTAATTAATTGTTAATTGTTGATTAAAGGAAGCTGATGGTCGAAAAAATCGGTAATTGATTTAATCGATAAATAAAATTAGTCGTCAGTCGTTGATTGAAGGAAATTGATGGTCGAAAAATCGGCAATTATATCGACTGATGAATAAAAATTAGTCGTCAGTCGTTGATTAAAGGAAATTGATTGTCAACTAACTAATTGTTAATCGTTGATTAAAGGAAGTTGATGGTCGAAAAAATCGGCAATTGATTTAATCGATGGATAAAATTAATTATCGATCGTTAATTAAAGGAAATTAATCGTCAGTCGTTGATTAAAGGAAATTAATTGTCGAGAAATCAAGGATTGATCTGACAGATTAATAAAATTAATTGTCAATCGTTGATTAAAGGAAATTTGTCGCCGAGAGATCGGCGACTGATTGAATCGATAAATAAAATTAATTGTCAATCAACTAATTGTCAATCGTTGATTAAAGGGAATTGGTCGTCGAGAAATTGATTGATTTAATCGATTAATAGAATTAATTGTCAGTCGTTGATTAATGGAAATTAATCGTCGAGAAGTTGGAGGATTTAGTCTTAGAATTAATTGTCAATCGTTTTAAAGAATATTCCCGGTTTATTACTGTCGACTGTGTCTAGCTGCAAGCCTGATTAACTTATTTCGAACTTCTTCGAAAATTAAAAACACAGACGATAATACAAAAAAATTTTCTTTCGTTGCATTAAATTACATTAATATTATTTCATTGTTCATGGATTCCCTGAGGACTCTATCATCTCTCTATGTATTATTGCAAGATGCAAATCTTCACCCACGAACAAAAAAAACATAATTAATTTCGCAATAAAAAGAATTTCAGTAATTAATCGTTAACGAGATATCCAATTGACGATTAAAATTGTAGAGAACTTAATCGTTAATAACAAATAACGACTGAAGTAAGAATTTAGTCCTTAAACGATTAAAACGAATTAAAGGGCATTTAATCGTTCGTTACAATTAGCAATTAAAGTAGAAATTTAATCGTCATTTACACGATGAGCGACACGAAGTCTCGCGATTAAAGATTATCGGAAGGATTTAATCGTAAAAATTACTTATTAAATAAAGAGGATTATTGAATTTTAATTAGTTACCATTCTGATCCCATCGGAGTTTCTCCGTTTGAACAGTTCCTTCATTCTGTATTCAATGCCACATTACAATTAATTGCAAAGCATTTCCATCTCGAAACTAGAATTTTCGTACATTTACGGAAAACTCGGAGGTTCGATGATCCAAAAATATGTAAAAAATATTCGAGTAAATATGTAACAACATCCCTCACGATATTTAGAGTCAATTTTCTACTCGGAGAAATCTTTCGGGTTCTTAATTATTTGCTCGAAACGTCTGATCACCGTTCGTTCCACGATTCAACCCATTTCAAGTCGAGTGTCACTTACGTCCACAGTATATTTAACTTCGATTTTCCACCCATTCCTGTACCTCACACGATAAACGTATAGTCGCCGTCGTTAGTTCGCGTTTCGTTTATCCGGTAAACGAAAATTTCGAGTGAGAGTGAGAGAGAAAGGAAGAAGAAAAACGGCGTCTATTCTCTCGTTCAAGCAACGAGAAAGCCGTGGACGCGTCTGTGAGACACGATTCTTGGATAAAAGTTGACCGGGGGCGGGCGCGGGACGGGTGTGTATCGGTGGCGTGTAACTTGCAAGGAGACTCGCGAGACCATGAAGCGCGACAGGTCGATAAATCAGGAAGAAAGGAGTAAGAGCGGAGCGCGGTGGAAACGGGAGCGGCAGACAGAGGAAGAGTTAGCGAACTGTCTTTCGTATAAATAAAGCGTTGGCTTAACAGGAAGCGAGACGCTGTCGAAAATTTATCTGCGACCAAAAGAGAGAGAGAGAGAGAGAGAGAGAGAGAGAGAGAGAGAGAGAGAAAGGGATTTCTCTCCCCTCTCCCGTGGAGCTTTATTCTTCGCGGCGTGCATTCTCTCATCTTTCTCGCGTTTCTCCCTGCATCGTTTAACTTTCTTGCGCTGGAACGACTTGCCACGCACGTCGAGAATTTTTTGTTCCAAAATTGTAATATTTCCTCAGCTTTAAGTAAACCAAAATAAGCGAAACAAATAATAAATTTACTACTTCTCGATAATTTCTATTCAATGATGTCATGCCGACGAGTTCGGAAAGAAAGCGACGAATTATTGTATACACGGTTGTTGGTCACTCGTTATGGTCCGCAATCAGTTGCCAGCGCAAGCGGTCAACGCGTTTAATAGAACTGTGTTGAAAAATGTGATTTTCAGGGAAAAGAGATTCTGTACGTTTCTGAATATTATTATTATTAATACTATTCGTATTAAGGCAAATACTATTATTACACTATTATACTATTATTATACTATTACACTATTATACTATTATTATACTATTACACTATTATTATACTATTCGTTATACTATTATTATACTATTATACTATTCTTATACTATTCGTTATACTATTATTATTATACTATTCGTTATATTATTATTATTATACTATTATATTATTATTATACTATTATACTATTTGTTATACTATTATTATTATACTATTATACTATTATTATACTATTCGTATTAAGGCAAAATATAATCCCCATACTGAGAAAATAATTTCAGTATACTAATTTCAAGTATATTGAAATATAACCCAGGCAAAGCAAACAATTAATTTATTACTTCTTAGTAATTTCTATCTAGTGATATACCGATGAATTCAAAAAAGAAGACGAATTATTGTATACAGGTTTGGTCACTCGTTATGGTCTGCAATCAGTTGCCAGCGCAAGTGGTCAACGCGTTTAATAGAACTGTGTTGAAAATTCTGAATATTATTATACTATTATTATACTATTGTATTATTATTATACTATTCGTATTAAGGCAAAATATATTCCCAATACTGAGAAAATAATTTCAATATACTAATTTCAAGTATATTGAAATATAAACCGAAGCAAAGCAGATAATAAATTTATCACTTCTAAGTAATTTCTGTCCAGTGATGTACCGATGAATTCAAAAAGAAGACGAATTATTGTATACAGGTTTGGTGGTCACTCGTTACGGTCCGCAATCAGCTGCCAGCGCAAGCGATTATGACGATTTGCGGGGAAGCAGGCGAGAAATAGCCGCGATGAATCCCGTGAACTTGGCACGAGATCGGTATCCCTTTTCAAGACAGCGGCGCGTCTGAAATTTTAAAGAGTTGTTCGTTGGGAATCGTGGCTCTTCGCTCCGCTTGTTGACCGTATCGATCGGCTCCTGTGAATAAAAACATTCCGCCTGGTCGCGGGTTGTTTGCGTTAAATTCGAACGTTTATTGCCCTCCGCCGCGTTTCAAATTAAGTTACGCCAGATATTGGGCAACAATGATTGCAACGACGATTATTAATACAAACGGCGGGCGCGGCGAACTGTTCGGCCGTGTTCGATTGTGGCAGAGACAACTGGAAGAGGAAAGCGAAAGAGAAGGACTGAGGAGAATTCAGGAAGATTTAAACGCCCGGAGAGTGCTTGTTTTTAGAGTTCCCGTACTACCCCATGAAACGCGTATCCGTGTATCGTTAATTGCGCGCAAATCAATTAAAAATACGAGCGAGGAAATATAATGACCGTGTCGGCGCTGAATGAACAAACGATTTCTCGAGAGAGAGAGAGAGAGAGAGAGAAAGAGAGAGATATCCCGATAATATTATTTCCGAGTAATTATTCCAGCACGGCGCGATTCGTTATCCACGTTTGCCTCTTTGGTAAAAAATTTCAAACGCGAGTAATCCGGCGCACGATCGCCGTGCTAGCGCCTGACAAAGCCTAATAGAGCTCTGTCGGGTGTTTCAAGAGGGAACAAACGGAGAGGGTGAAAAGTCGGAGAAAATACAGTGGATCAAGGTCGGATTTCCTGGCCAGTGATCAAACGTGACGTTCACGGCTCGTCGATAAGGAGGGATTCCTTAAGGAGGCAGGACAGTTTGACGGGCCTAAAAATTACGTATAGTTTGGAGGACTAGTAAAAAGAAAGTACATGATTTGATTGACACGAGCTTTTGTGGTTTATTTTAACTATAAAAAGCAACATTAAAAAAACAGAGAAAAAGAGGGCTCTTATTTCACTTTTTAACGGCATCCTTTTACATAACTTGTTTTTACATTGACTATCGGTGTGCAGGATTCCAGCCAAACAGGATTAGCTGCAACAAAAAAGGCAAAGAAAGTTCCAAAGTGAACAATATTCTTTAGGGATTGAAGATCCAAGATTTTCATTTTTGTGAAAATTATGAAAATAGCAGCTATCTGTTTTTTGATGTGTCGAATTTATGCCAAAAGTTTCTACGTTTTTAGACGGGTTTTTTTTTTCATCGCAATTATGATTATTATGAAAATTGAATATACCGTCCCTGATAAAACTAGCTTACCAGAATTTGCTCTGTTTATAAAATTATATCTCATAAACGAAGACAGATAGGACATATATTTATATGACTTTTCTTTCATTACCTTTAGGCGTACAATCAGCTCCCGAAGTGGATACCATAAGTTACGAAACACCCTGTATTGCTGCTCAAAATTTCACGAAACACGCAACGCCGCGTGCGTTGTAAACTCCCTCCGGAACTCACTCGTAATCTCGGCCAGTTTATGTTTCGTTTCAGTCGGCATCGGCGACGAAAATGAAGGGACGTGGGAATGGTCGTAGCTGGAAAATGTGCGAAACGATTTATAGTACACCGGCCCCGACGATTTTCCAATTTATAAGCCGTTTCGCTTGCGAGCAATTTGCCCCGAACGCGTTGTTACCTCGTTATCCCGTCGACGAAGAGGAGGCTGGTTAACAGGTTCGACTAACGAGCAGTTTCGTTTCCACCGATCGACAGACAGCTGCCTCTTCTCTCGGAAGAGGTCCCTTTCATCGCGATCGAGAGTGTCTAGCGTGTCTTTCTTTCTCGTCAATGAAACATCTGAAGACTATTCTCGGACTGACTGCTCTCGTGAGAATCTGCGTGCAAATGTCCATAGTTTTCAAGCAATACCAAAACACAGTGGCGGCATTAATGTATTTTAAACATATTTTTATTCAATGACACTGTAGCAATCTTAATATCCGATATCGTTTATTAGATATTAATGTTTAATCTTAATGTTTCAATTCCTTAGTACCTTCTAATCCTGATGTTTTAATTCTTTGATATTCTTAACATCTTAACGTTTAACCTTTTTGTAAAATTTTGCAAAGTTGCAATAATTTCTTAGTTTTAAATATATTTAAGTATAAAATAAAACAAAGGTGCGCAGGTAAGACAAGTAACAAATTTATTACTTCTCAAATAATTTCTATCCAGAGTTCGAAAAGAAAGCGACGAATTATTCTATACGGCTCGGTCACTCGTTACGGTCCGCGATCGGTCGCCAGCGCAATTCGTTAATCTGAATGTTTTTTAATTTCTCACATCACTCGTGAATGTTTAATCTTAATGTCTTGATTCCTTATAATATCTTTCAATCCTGATGTTTGAATTTTTTAATATTTTTAACATCTTAACATCGCCTATTTTTATTTTACATCGTCGCTCATCGATGACCGACATAGTGTTGAACATCCACGCGTCGAACTATTCTGACTCTTGGAAGCAGAACTTCAAGTTCGTCACAAGTGTACGGCCAAAGCTCCAAGTAGCACCGGCAAACATTCGCGTAGACGAGCGACTCCGTTTCCCATTGAAACCGGCTGATCCACGGATCGAGGAATTTTCATCCGACTGACATCCGGCGGGATCAGCTTTCAATAGCGACGTTTTCAACGTGTGTGTATGTACCTCCTTCGGAAAGCTACGCCCCACCACGATCGGTCAACCTCGTATACCTCGTCTCGTGCGAAAAATTCGCGACGAGAAATCACGGTGTCGCGGTGGTCTGTTTGCTCGGCAGTTCGCCTCCTCCTTCCTTCTCGGTGGAAAAAGTCGCGGCTCTCGAGTCGCGTATCTCGGATCGAGCCACTCCCCCATTCGGGATTTATCGCGGGACGATCGTCGTCAATCGGCAGCAGCGGCGCTACGTGACACACATTCTTGCCGCCTCCGAGTCCACGAAGCTCTAATTATAGCGCGCCAGACCGAGAGAGCACTTGGAGACCACCGATAAGAGAGATGAGGCAACGACAAAACTCGGCGTTATTGAATTTACGATTACGCTTCCCTCTCGCCCCGGTGATTCTTCATCCCGAATTTCTTCCAACTTTTTAATATCGTTAATGGAGCATTCCTCTCTTTCTCCCTCCCTTCCCCCCCCCCCCGTGAATCTTCTTTCTTATTTTTGTTTCCAGTTGCCGCTCGCAGCCGGCACCTCTTCCTCGAGTAACGCCGGTTTTCCGGAATGGCGCAATTTAGCTACGAGCGAGCGAGCAAGCAAGCAAGCAAGCAAGCAAGCAAGCAAGCAAGCAAGCTGGCGTTCCCTCTATCGAGCTAACGACATTATATCCTCTCCCTTTCGATGATTTCTTCAATGCCTCGCAGTAGATGAAATTTCTTTCGTTTATCGAGTTACGGTAGCTTCGTTCGTTTTCGCACAAAGCGGCGACCCGGGTTAATGGAAATCGCGGGAACGCGATTCTGTTCCATCCTGAAACGTTTCTTCGCGTCGCCTCGAACGTTTGTGCATTTATTTAGCATGTTAAACAGGGGAGGGGGCCTGATTTTCTTGCGCTTTTCGATACCGCGAGTGTTGGACCACAGGGTTAGGTATAAACAGACTATATATAGATATCGTTGTGACGACATTGTTTCACTTTTTGTTTGGGAAATTATACAAAATTGTAGACTAAACATGATATTAGAAGACTACCTTTAAAAAGATCTTCAATCAGTTTTATAAAGACACGATATATATATTACTTTTTGTAATATGCGTAAACCAAACCTTAGTTCTATTTAATGTGTTCAATGAACTCCATTAAAATTACGAAATTACAAAAGAAAAAATTATTTTTATTTTAACCTTGAGTCTGCTGACCAGCTGTATAGTATTATATAGGTATAACAACTAACTGTTATTATATATTACATATAATAATAGGTTCCACGGACAGGCGCCGATCAAACGAAAAGTCCACTGTCAATCCTCAGCGACTGACGCCGCACTTAACGTATTAAATGCCGTTTGTTTGTTCTCGTTCGAGTCGTTTCTCTCAAACTCCTCGCGTTCGCGGAGGATCGATCGGAGAGAAATCGACTTCTCCTCGACATCGAAGGAGAACAGTCTTTGGGGATGTTCGTCGCGGGTAGTGCAGGATAAATGATTCGGACAAATGTCGTTTGTTAACACTTTTATTTGTAGTCACAATAGACGTGGAAGTATCGCAGAGTTTATACGCATTCAAAGACGGCCCCGAATTTCCGTCGTGTTCCTATCTTTGACTCGATGGCTGTTCGACTTGTTCTCTTCACTTGTCTTAAAAATCTCGATGGCCGTTCGACTTCATCTCTCGTCTTCGGAACTTCTTCGCTCCGAGGAAAACTCGGTCCCCGTCTCGGACATCCCTAATTCACTAAACCGTTTTTTGGGTTTTGACCAATTAGGTTGTCACGAAATTGCGCCGCCTACTCCTTGCGTTCGCGACGCATTTTTTCTCGAAAGTGGGGCTGCAATTTCGTCGGGACCCATTTTCCCCGAATTGTGGCGGTGTAGCAGGGTTTCCTCTGGGCCTCACTCACTTTCTCCAAGTGCTTTCCGGATGTTGATCTGGATGGCCCTTAGGAATCCAAGAGTTTACGACGCTTCGCAGGAATGCTATTGAGGCTGTATTTCTAAAACTATAAGTGCGGACATTCGGTCTAACGCACTACAAAACTGACTTTAGCATCTTCAATTCAATAGCGTCGGCGCCACGTGAGTCGTAAATTCTTCTAACTTTTCTGTCTGAGAAAACGTCTTTTCTCCGACATCTGCTAGCCGTTACAAGTCGATGGGCAACTCTGTTCTTCTGTCGACTAATTGATCGACTTGTTTCCCTCCGAGCTCGACTTTGCCCGCGAGGGAAATTATTGTTTGCCTTTCAGCAAAAAAAAAAAAAAAAAAAAAGGAGAAGTGTCCGCCTCTCTCTGTGTTTCGCGTGTCGTTAAATGCAGGTCGCTTCTCAAGACGATAATTATGATCGTGGCCGCGACGAAAGCACGTCCCTGTGACGAATTGTAAACGGGGTCGAGTATCGATCGTGGCTCTGGCTCTTGGTGGTTCTTGTTGCCGGCGCGTGTACAAGCGAGAACTTCCCCGAGAGGTCTGGAAGAAAAGATCGATCGAGAAAGATGGGCCGATCGCCCGTCGTTGAACCAACCTTCGTCTCGCGTTCCTGCGTTCTTCAATTGCTCCCCGGAACCGCGCTGAACATTTGGTGAACTTGGTGAATTGGAAATTTGGAGTCTGAATTCTAATTTCTTATTGGGCGAAATAACGTATGGGCGAAAGAATGGGTTCATAATTTTATACATCCAAAAATAATAATGTGTAATAGTGTGCTGCAAAAATAATACTATAGTACTAAAAAACTATGATACTATAAATAATAATGTATAATAGTGTACTGCAAAAATACTATAATACTAAAAAACTATAATACTATAAATAATAATGTATAATAGTGTACTGCAAAAATACTATAGTACTATAATACTAAAAAACTATGATACTATAAATAATAATGTATAATAGTGTACTGCAAAAATACTATAATACTAAAAAACTATAATACTATAAATAATAATGTATAATAGTGTACTGCAAAAACACTATAATGGTATAATAATAATAGTGTACTCCAAAAATATGTAAGAAGCTATCATCTCGTATTTTAAAGTTTTTTCATTTTTTTGTCTTTTTGTTTTTTTTTTCTTTGTTTTTTTACTTCAGATACCTCCGATGGAAAATTCTAGTCGTCGGTGAAACGACGGTCCATTTCAGGCACTACGTATACATCGATCTGTGATTTATGTAACATTTTGTGCTCAAAACGACGACCCAACAAAGTCCCAAACGTGTTAACGAAGTCTGACCTGGTTGAGATCTGGAACAGCCTCGTATAAGACCAAACTCAATTAAACTAAGCCAGATTGATTCTGTTGCTCATTGTCTACTCGCAAGTTTCTCTACGCTGCTCTTCTCCACTCGACGAGATCAGATCCACACTGTCTACTCCCCTCAACAACCAAATCCACGCTATCTGTTCCACTCGGTGACCAAATTCACATCGTCTATTCCACTCAACGATCAAATCCACACTGTCTACTCCACTCTCAACGACCACACTGTTCTCTAGCGAGATGCTTTCTCTCTCTCTCTCTCTCTCTCTTATTCGTAACTTCGATATTATGTTATTTTACGAGTATTGTAGCCTCGTGCAACGTTTGCAGACCACCTCAAGGTTGTAAACTTGACCTGCCACCAGGTTTTAGCAACTCGTGACAGCAATTGTAACTACGATTTCGACTCGGTTCGCTAGATTAATCCTTTGAGCTCGCCTGGAGGTGACGATACAAACTTACAGCGAAACTCTACTTTTGTAAACTTGTTGTTTATTATTAAACTTAAACGTATTTATTAAAAAAATAAATTATGTAATAATGATAATAACAAATGAGAAATATTGAATTCTATCGTATCGGGTTGCATTAGGTTGGCAAACAGAAGGTAACTGCGTTTCTGTTTTTTTGTTTTGTACGCAAATAAAAGCTTCCCATGCGAAACGATTAGTTGACTGTTCTGTTCGATTGTCATTTTACGCGTTCGAAAAGAGTTTTCGCCTTTCTCATAACGGCGAAATTTAGCAAACACAGCAGTGAATGATACTTATTAAATCTAGCAGTTTTGATACTTTCTTCTTTTTAACAAAATACAACGAGAATGTTCCTGTTTAAAATCCAACGAACGAACGAACAGTCGTGTTTGACGAAATCGTGCATTTCCCTTTTCTGAAGCAAGCTTCGTCGCAGCTGAGTCTATCCAAGTACAAAAAGTGAAGTCGCTTGAGAAAGAACTTTCCATTAAAGATACAAATTAAAAGAAGAAAAGTTTCGTTTATTCGAAGAAGAAAAAAAGAAAAAAGAAGAAAAGAAAAAAAAACGCGATTACCTTTTCACCAACCCAGCGCAAAGTTAATCGATCCAGCCACTTACCTGTGAAATGAGTACAAGTGGATGCGCGACAACGTTGATAACAGATCGAGTTCAAAGGGTTAGGAGGGCCCTTGCGCTCCTTGCACTGGGAATTTAAGATCGACAGCTCTTAACCGAGCCTCCCAGTGCCTCGATGATTCGCCCCCGCTTCTCGTCGAGGAGACGAGATTATTACATTTCCGGTGTATTTGCTTTTCGAAGCCGACACGAGATACACGTAGATGTCTCTCTCTTTCTCTCTCTCTCTCTCTTGAGAGACAGAGAGAACGCTCGGTAAGAAAAGTTACCAAGAGGAACGTGGTTACTTGTGGGAACCGCAGCGGTGTTCTTTAACTTTTTCTGACACGAGAGCGCATCTGTTTCTCCCGTCGATCACTATCACCGGCCTCTCTCTCTCTTTTTCTCTCTTACTCGTGATAGTGATTCTTTATTGCTTTGCATTTTTCACATTATGCGCGAGGGAGGAGTTCCTCTTCACTTCGCAAAGACGGCTTAAGGGGGTTGGAAATTCCAAGAGCGGGGCAACTTTTCTCGGCCGACGACGACGACGACGACGACGACGACGACGACGACAAATGTTGGGATTATAAAGAGACACGTTCATAATTGAATTTTAGGTAAACAGGATTCTTGTTAAGTCCTTTGCGTCCGTTGAAGTTCACGTCTCGCCGGATCTCGCGTGAAGTTCGCTCGAGACGAACGGAACAACCGACGTTAATTAGCCTCTGTATTCCGTCTGTGAAGTATTATATCAAGAACAGATTGGAAAGAAAGCGATGGATCGTTAATTCTTGGCTTGTTGAAAATGAACGAGACGAGTGGCTGTTTATTGTTAAGGGGCGATAAAGTCCCGCTACTTCCTAAAATTCCCCGAAAACTGCGACAAAGACTTGTAGAGGAATGTGACCCAAAAAAATAAAAAAGGCAGTCAGTATTTAATCGTCAAATTTGTGTGTTTTACACCGAGCCTTTAGGCGGTGATAATTTCCTACGCGTAAATTTTGATTTTAGTCATTAAAGGACCAAGGTGAATTCGTCGTTAAAAAAACACTAATTTCATCAATTTACGTAAAAAAAAAAAGATCTTCTGAGATGTTTGACAAAATATGTTCCGCGATGTACCTCAACTTCGAGAGGTTAGCTTTCACCCCTTTAACCTCTTGCACTGGAACGACGTGTCACGTACGTCGAGAATTTTTTGCCCCCAAATTGCAATATTTTCTCAGCTTTTAAGTATATTGAAATATAACCCAGGCAAAGTAAATAATAAATTTATTACTAGTAATTTCGATCCAGCGATGTCATACCGACGAGTTCAAAAGGAAACGAAAGCGACAAATTATTGAATACGATCCGGTCACTCGTTATGGTCCGCGAATCAGTTGCCATCGCAAGGGGTTAACATCGACGATTAACTAACAATTGTTAGTCATTAAAGGACCATTGGTGAGGTCTTTGCGCGAACTAATTCGAGCTAATCATTTTCTTCTGATCAGTCGATACTTAGTTACTTTATAACAATAACGGCAAAATTATAACCCGCGGGTCAGACACTGACTCACGCAGGCTTTTTAAATGACTCACGCGTTGATTTTTATAAACTTATCGTCATATATATAAAAGAATTTTAATTATTTTTCGAACCCCTCTTTTCAAAAAATATTAAGAAAGTTACAAGTGTTCGGTTAGAGCTTAAAAGTGAGAAATAATTGTGATATATGGAGGATTTACGACTTGGTTATATATACATATAGGTATTTCAAGTATTAAATGTTGTATGAGTTAGTTGTGTCCAAAAAATTTTATATAGCGCTTACGATTAAACAGATGTAATAAACACTAAAAAAACACACTAGATTCAATTCATAACAAAAGAGAGAACAGACACTAAAAAATATTAAGAAATAAAGTATATATATATATATATATCTAATGTATAGTGCAGAGGTGACTGGGCATGATGTCACCCCTTTTTGACGTCGATATTTATTTTTTGCTTTTCACTTGCAAAAGTAAAAGTTGTAATCCAAAAAGAAAGCGTAAACTTTTTAGAGGATTATAAAAGTGAGAACCAAAAAAAAAGTAGTTTTTAATCATTCTCCCCTTTTCCTTTCCAAGTGACTCCACTGACTTAGCGACCCACGAGCTAGTACTAAAAAAAATAATGCACAAAATTTGACCTACTGCTCAAAAAAGTTCGCCGCCACTGCTTTATAACTTATTATAGAGCTACCTCCGCCACTGCAGCGATCCTCTACTAAGCAAGTGGAGGGGGAAGCTCTAGCGATCAGGAAAGTGGGGGCAAGAGCCGCCAGTTAGCCCGCTCTAACTTAGAGTCTCACACACTCTCTGGCGATCTAGTTTGACCAAACTATTCTAGTTTATCCAATTGTCGCTTATTCATTTTTTGTCAATTCAGCGTAGAGACTGTCACCGTAAAGAGCACTCGGTCGATCGAAGCGAAACTAAACGAAACGAAACGACCGACCGAACTTAATTAGCCTCTGCGTTTCGTCTGTGAAATATTCAAGAATTTCAGATCGAACGGAAGGAACACTTCGATTTCCCTCGTCGATGGAAAGAAACCGGTGAACTCATTGACCCTTGGCTTGTCAGAAAAAAACGAGCGAGGGACGAGTGGCTGTTTATTTTGCCGAGAGAACCCGTGGCCCGTTTCGGGGCTAAACTAATATCTCGTAGCACTTTTGAGCTCCTCCCGCGGGACGAAGTTCTCTCGCATAACTCGAGTGGGGAAAAGATAGTTCGGTTCGGTAGTTTGCGTCGACGAAACTCGCTCTGTGTATGTATGTGCGTGTGTGTGTGTGTGTGTCATTTTTCTCGTCGAGCGTTCCCCCCCGCTCGAAATGAATTTTCCTTTGTACCGCGGCAACCCGTCGATTTTTCCATGCACGTCCGTATATTTGTGTGTGTGTGTATGTGTGTGTGTTCCTTTTCTTCTTTCACGACCCGCTCGTTCCCTCCTTCCAAGAACAAGCAATCATTCGCCAGAGAGGATGGCTATTAAAACGTTTTTATTCGGTTAGCCGAAACAAAGGCGCGCTTATTTACCCTGGCCCGGCAAGTGGAAGGGGCGAAGTAGATGTTGACTTTTATGGATTTCCCAGGAGCGGGCTCCTGAAAACGAGACCGCACCCGCGTTCATCAAAACTTGAATGCGTTCTTTTCTTCCGGAAGCGCGGCGCCGAGCACCGGCGGCCGGGCCAGCAATGAATAATGCACTTATTTTAATCATGCGTGTTGGCTCGCCCGGCAAATGTTTCCCTCGTTTCCCTTGCAGCTTGGTATACGCGAACGCTAGCTTGTTCGCCGAGAGAGAGCCTAAAATAACGAGAGAAAGCATCCTTAGAAAGGGAAGAAAGAGACGAGTAAAGGGAAATGAGACGAATTCGCGAAAAAAAAAAAAAAAAAACGACGCGAGAACAGCAGCGAACGTGTTCTTCCTCGAAAGGCGAGGAAGAAACGCGAAAGAAAACGTAAAAGAAGAGGATGGAGAGAACAGCAAGCCCGTGGAGAAGATATAAAAGGAAAGGGAACAGGAGTCGAGGAGCAGAACGAGCAGACCCAACCGGGTTGGAAACTTTATCTCCTGGAAAGTTCCGAGTCACTAGAAAAGTAATTTCGGTGGACGATACGTACTCGCGCGTACGATACACGGGCGTCTCGGTGGTTTCCACTCGGGACGGATCTCTCTCCCCGAAGTAGCAACAGCAACTGCGCGCGAACGTAAGAAAAGAAAAAAAAAAAAAAGAAAAGAAAAGAAAGAAAGAGTGTGGTTTCGGCGGGCGCGTCGCGTCGCTCGATGCTCTCGCGACGGCAAGGGGGTTGCAAGGGGCTTATAACGTTTCCTCCGTCTTCCTTCGAAGAGACGAGGCGAGCTTAACGGCGAGGATCTCGCCGCGGGACTCGCATTTCCCTCACCGGTGGAAAAACAAGGGATTCTGAGCCGTCTATCTGTCTTTCGAGCCTTGCCTCGTAATTAAAGCGCTTAATTAATGCGGCGGTGGTTGGATGTTTCAAACATCGTGTAAATAAACCAACTGTTTCTTTTCCCCCTTTCCCCCTCTGTGTGTAGAATTCTGCCGTAGTTAGAATTATTCAGCGGCAGAGACGACGGATAAATAAACAAATGAAAAAAGATAGGAAGTGAAGATAGGAACGACGATGCGAGATGCTTGCTTTGATTCGCTTTTGCTCTCTGTCACACACGGGGGCGACATGGAAAGGGGATATGAAAATTCTTCAAAGGCGGCCGCCATTATTAATCGCGAGCACGAGGCGCGGAGAGCGTTTAAGAACTCGGGACATGCGGATTTGAGAATATGCGGTTTATGAAATTTCGTTGCGGCGTTTGACGGCGGCGGGCATGCAAAGATGATATTTGCAACAAAAACTGGCGCTCGTGTCTCGCTAGCGAAACGAGAGTCTCTTCTATTTACAGAGGGAAGTGCATTTTAACGAGAAAGAGAGATTCTTCTCGTCGGTATTTGGTGACCAAGCAGTGAACAAACTCTTTTTCTCTCTCTCTCTTTTTCTTTTTTTTTTTCTCTCTCGCTTTGTTTCTTTCTTTCTCAAGAATCTGCTCGAGTTTCGAACTCGAGTTCGAGCTCGGTTGAATTCGTTGGCTGGCGCAGTTTGCCAGATTTCTTCGGCCGGGGTGTTTAATCCTTCGGTCTTCCTCGCCCGATAACTTCCCTCGAAAAACTAGCGAAGCACTTGGCGCCGGCGAACAAGAACCGGCCGACAGCCAGCCGTTGATTTATCGCCGTCCCGAGATACTTTCTCGGGAATATTCTCCCTTATATTTAAATATCTCGCCGAGGAAAATATAACGCCGCTGCATCATCATCAGACGTTATTATTCTTCCGAGTTTTATTGCAACGGGGAAGCCGGAGATACCGTGGCGGAGTTGCTGCGGATGAAAATAGTATCGGCACGCTACACTGCGATAAATTTCCTTTGTCGAAACAAAGATGACACATTGACAAGATCCATGATTCCATAAATGGTTTACTGCTACTGGCTGGGCCAATAGTTTGTTCCCGCCAAAAGAGTTCTTTCTTTCTTTTTCTCTAATAAAAGGTCGAAATATAAGAAAAAAACTGATTTCATTAATTTTAAATTAGATTGGTAGTGATTTTTGGTCTGCTCTATAGATAGTGAAAAAGAACGTGCACGATAGCAATTTTAAGTAATAAGTTGCACAATGATGACACAAGAGAATCAAAATTTTCTGTTCTAAAACAGAGTTCTAAAAATTTTCTGTTCTAAATTCTACTGGATATTTGAACAGAATATAGGTTACAATACATATAAAAGAACCGTGCACGATAGCAATTTCCAATAATGAGATACAATGACAATACAATAATAATACAACATTAATATAAAAATTCAAGAATTTGTATGAGGGTCTTTCTGTGCTCTATCATGTATTTGAACAGAATATAGATTACAATATATATAATAGAACCGTGTACGATAGCAATTTCCAATAATGAGATACAATGACAATACAATAATAATACAACATTAATAGTAATATAAAAATTCAAGAATTTGTATTTCTGTGCAGCTCTACCATGTATTTGAACAGAATATAAAATATTTTTATAATAGTTCAAAGACAAGCCTCCTTTCTTAATATTGGCACGGTATCACACGATAACATTCTAGCACTTAACAAAAGAATATTTTGTCGTTTAAGTAAAATTCCAGTAAATGCAGAACCATTCGTCTCTCGAATTTATTTAATATATTTCATGTACTATTATTTCCAATAACTCATTGTTTGTACGTTTCTTTCATACGTAGTATAAAACCATTTATGGAAACAGATTTCGTTAATATATATACGTGTCATTTGCTCGCACAGAAATATTGCAAGGAAAGACTCTTGTATTTTTATATTTCTTACACTGTATGCCAAGACGATATATATATGTTTGGAGAATCGAGATAATTATTTGTTTAGAATATTTTCTCAGTCCCTGGTGCGTTTCGATTTGCTTCGTCACTTTCATTCAGCCTTCCAAAGTTTTCACATCGTACAAGCATATCTTTGATTTTTCTTTTTTATTCTCAAAATGTTTGTCAGACAGTGTAAAATTTGTCTAAAATCCTGCATAACTGATTGTGAGCGAAGAAAAGCGTCACTCATAGTTGAATGACGGGATCTTCACGTAAACATGGCCGTCAAACGCAATCGGATCTGGCTGATCCTGAGCGTCAAATAAATCGATTTTAACAAATATTCAAATATTTCATCATACTAACAATTATTCAATAAAATACGAAGTATTATCAATATTTAAATCGAATATCGTAATTAAAATATCGAAATCTGAAAGAATCGTGAAAAGAAGGATGCAAAAATGAAAAGCAAGATTAGATTGGATGTCAGTCTTCTTATATATAAACAAGAATCTAGTATTTCGAGTATTTTTCTTTTTGCACGTCGTTCTGTCTTTATCCGTACTTTGTTCAACTGTGACCAGTGATAAAAAAAAGAATCCAGCGCCTTGAGTCTCGAGAATTTCGAAATTTTGCAGAGTTCAAAATCATTAAAAAAAGAAAATTTGACGTCACGAGTCGTGTCTGTCACGAGCATCTTCGTTTGCTCGCGAGCCAATCGAAAAACGACAATTATCGCCGTGCCTGACGTTTGTCCACGCGACACTCGCGTCGACAGCCATCGAGCTACGCGCTCCCAGTCGATTTCATTCTCCCCCCGGAAACGCGTTCTCTTTTTCCCATCGGCCAGAGGCTTTCCACGCAGCACACACCCGCCTGAATGATCTACCCGCGCGCTATGCGAATTTTCCATTAGTCGGTGAATAGACGCAAGAGAAAAGGATCGACGCGAAGAAAAAGAAAGAAAGAAAGAAAGAGAAGAGAAACTCGCGACTCGCGCGTCCTCGTATCGCTCGTATTAATCGGTCTGTCTGGCCGGACGAAAAAAAAGAAAATAAATAAAAAGAAAAAAAAGAAGAAAAAGAAAGAAAGAAAATCATTTTGCTGGCTCACCGGTTCCTTGTGCGTTGATTCGCGAACACGCACGACGTTCACTTTCACCGGGACAGTTTTCCATGTTTATTTTTACGGTAGCGGTGGTCATTTTTGTTGTTTACAAAACTGCGATCCATCGAACCGGAAGCGGACTGGAAAGCCGCGCGCCGGCGACATTATTCGTTAGCTGTTCGAACGCTTCATTAATGCGACCATTTTAATGGTACCGTGCAACGCGTCCGGAATGTTGCATCGTCAAACGACTATAGGCCGAAATGAAAACGCGCTCTTTTTCCCTCTTCCGTTCTACCGTTATCATTTACCTCTCTCTTTCTCTCTCTCTCTCTCTCTCGTTTGTTTTTCCTCCCTTTATTTTCCCAGGGATTTTACCACGCGCGTGCGTGGACGCGCGAATGCGCGCGAGTGGCCGCGAATCGTTACACGGCCGGAAGAGCGAAAGTTAAAAAATTCAATGGCCGGTGGCCCGACGAGCGAGACCACTCGTATATATTGTGTATATATATATATATATATATATATATATATATNATATATATATATATATATATATATATATATATATATATATATATGTATATATATGTATATCTCGTCCAAGTTGATTTCAGTCCCTCCCCCCGAGGTTATTTTCGAAAATTTCGAGGGCCATCGTCGCATCACGAGAGCGGCGCTCGAGTTTTTCCAACATCTCGAATTTCATTTCGGACGGTTGAACGAATCACGGCTCGTTTTCACGTCGGATTCTACGGACGACGGAGCAGCTTGCTACAATATCACGCGGCCGTGTTTCGTTTCTTTCTCTCTTTTATTTTTTTTTTTTTTTTTTTTTTTTTTTTCGTTTCCTCCGTCCCCCCTTTTGTCTCCAGCCAGCGTTTACGCGCGTCGAGTCTGTTTCACCGAGCGGCTCTTCGTCGCGTTTTGGATCGGGCTCCCATATTGTTTGACTTTGATTTCGTTTGCGATTGATTTCTATCCGTTCCCTTCTCGCGAATTACGGCGTCGCCACCCTTCCTTTCGCTTTCGTTCACCCCCCTTGCGCTGGCAACTGGTTCGCGGACCATAACGAGTGGCCGAACCGTATACAACAATTCGTCGCTTTACTTTTTCTATTGAACTCGTCGGTATGATATTACTCTGGATAGAAATTATTGAGAAGCAATAAATTTATTATTTGTTTTACTTAAATATATAATTTTACTTATTATGTTATACAATAATATATAATATGTTATAACATAACCTATGTTATGCCTAATATAATCTATATTCTAGTTAAATACATTGACATTTAGTGTGTTTATTGTTCAATTATATTACAGGTTAAAGCTGTATTAACTTTTAAATAGAATGAAATTTTCTACAGTGTCAGAAAACGATATTACTGATAAGTAACTACTTGTTCTGCCAACTGGTTACGGACCATAACGAGTGACCAAACCGTATACAACAATTCGTCGCTTTACCTTTTCTATTGAACTCGTCGGTATGATATTACTGGATAGAAGTTATTGAGAAGCAATAAATTTATTATTTGTTTTACTTAAATATATAGTTTTACTCATTATAACATGTTATGCAATAATATATAATGTTACAACATAACCTATGTTATGCCTAATATAACATATATTCTGGTTAAATACATTGACATTTAGTGTTAAATTATATTACAGATTAAAGCTGTATTAACTTTTAAATAAAATAAAATTTTCTACAGTGTTAGAAAACAATATTACTGATAGGTATTCTTAACCACTTGTTCTGCCAACTGATTGCGGACCATAATGAGTGACCGAACCGTATACAACAATTTGTCACTTTCTTTTTCGTTTGAACTTGGTCGGTACGATATCACTGGACAGAAATGATTAAGAAGTAATAAACTTATCATTTGTTTTGTCTGGATTACATTTGGACAGAACAGTTTGATGGGCCTAAAAATTACGAATACTCTGGAGGATTATTAAAAAAATGTACATGTTTGATTGACATGAGCTTTTGTGATTTATTTTAACACATGAAAAGCAACATTAAAAAAGAAAAATAGAGGACTCTTATTTCACTTTTTAACGGCATCTTTTTACGTAACTTTTTTTTACATTGCCTATTGGTGTACACGATTACAGCTAAACAGGATTAGTTGCAAAAAGGCAAAAAATGTTCGAAAGTAAACAAAAGAAATCTCTTTTTGCGAAATTTAAATATCGACGATTTCTGAAAACTTCTCGAAAATTTGGCATTTTTTCGTTCCGAAGAAAGAATTTTGTTCAACCTTGTGCTTGTATTTCGTAAGAAAAAAAAAAAAAAAAAACGATATTTGTTTTTGTAAAGTTTCGAACAGCTTTTTACTCCGATGAAACAGAGAAACATAGGATCAGTGTAATAAAAGTTCCATGGAAACAAGTTGTTCCAGATACCGTTTAATTAAAAAACCATTTTCGTGCTCGAGCACTGTTCATTGAACGACGCTCGGTGTCAATATTTGCTGCAAATGTCGAGAGCCGGTTTTTAATACCAATGGACAAATTATCCGACGGACAAAAATTCGTACATACAGTTTTAAATTTTTTACAAGCTCTTCTGCCGGAAACTTTCGTTTCTAAGAACGACTCCACCTCAACTTTTTCGATCCCTGAAATTCCCATCGCGAACTTTCCACGACGAATTCGTGCAGCCGCGACAAAAATAAACGCGGTGCCTCGCCTTTCGTTAAACAATGATTGCTCGCCGCTTCTCACTGTGGCGATAACAACAATCACCGTTTAATCGGAACACGGACGAACAAACGCCGCGCAAATCGCTCGCTCTTTCACGCCTTGGAAACTTTTGTTTGCACGCCTGTCTTATCGGCTCTTCCTTCCTGTCTCGCTCGCATACCTTCCCCCTCCTCCCTCTCTCGTCTTCTTCTCTTTGTCTTTGCCAATGATTGCAACGCCTGTACGTTCCTATCTTCCCTTCCCGTTTGTGTATTCATACCCGCTCGCCAGCCAAGCGAGTTTCCCTTTGATCATGAAGCGAGGACGTGCGCCAGGGGGGCCGTGCCACCCTCCAATCCCCTCCGCAGCTTCCTTTTTCGATCTGCCGAACAACGCGAATCATCCACGGCTTGGTATCGAACTTGCACGATTGCTTCCACTGTACGTACCCCTTCCTCTCTCCCTCCCCTTCGATAATTTCACAGACCTTAGCCTGTTAAAGTATTATAATATCGGAGCTGCTTCGTTAACGAAGGCTGAATCGAAAATGAACGAAAGCTTCTTTGAGACGTAGCTTCCTCGGGCGATACGGTTCAATCAGTCGGAAGTTCTGTAGAGGAAGGTGGTGCCTTGTTTATAAATAAGAACCGCCGGTTATTTCGTGTTTTAGTAGTTTAGTTTTTTTTTCTTTTTTTTTTTTTAGTTAGTTAGTTAGTTAATTAGTTTATTTAGCCCACATTTCCTTGCGGCTTATGGGACTTTTTTTAAAAAATTTCTACACATTCTTAATACAAATTAATCTTACACCGTATCTATATAGTTAACACATTGTGTATCGCACTCGGCGCGCCTAACCTGCTCCCAGGCTCCGCACATTTTTGGAGCAACAGGTAACTTGCATAATATGCACCTCTTTAATTTACATTGATAAAATATTCTTAAATTATTACTATATATTTTTTTATAGTAATGTTTAAGAATCTGTTTATTATGTATTTTAGATTTTTATGTATTTTTCATAGTAATGTTTAAGAATCTATTTATTATGTATTTTAGATTTTTATGTATTTTTCATAGTAATGTTTAAGAATCTATTCAGTATGTATTTTTCATAGTGATGTTTAAGAATCTATTTATTATGTATTTTAGATTTTAACTATTATTTGTTTTATATTTATATTAACACATTGAGGACGATATGCTGATAAACATATAGCCTATATTTTCTCGTATCTTTATATTATTTAATATATGATCGAAAAGGTTCAAGAGAATGTATAGCATTCAACAAGTGCATTGTTTTATTAATAATTGAAATTATTAATTATTTTTCATTTTGGAGGTATTTTATTAAATAAAATGAAAATATCTCCAGCAACGTTCCTTGGTGTGGTATGTCAGGAAACAATTTCCCTACTTCTTGAAAAATTATATAACATTATAACATATAATATCATATAATATAAATTACACATAACGCAAATGGTTAAAAAAGTGGTTAAAATTCACTCTCATTGCCTCAAACTGTAAATGGGAATATCATTTTCAAATGGTTGCTTCAATTATTTTAATTAATTTGCCTGTAAATTTTACTACGAATTATTCCTAACGAAAATCAGCGTGCTTAATAGATTTAGTCAAGGAAACAGATTTTTCAACGTTTCAGTTTTTCGTGAAAGAGAGATGTCAAACTTTTTAAATTGAAACGAGTGTACCTGTGCTTAATAGATTTAGTCATTCTTTAACGTTTGAACGATTTTCCCGAGAGAAAGATATCCTTATCCGAGCACACCGAGTCTGTGTGTGTAGTAGGGGCTTTGCGAGTGAATCGTTACGCGTTATCGAATTATCGATAATTCTTCATCGTTATTCGTACGCGGAGAGATTCAATTCCCTCTCCTCCGTAAGTGCATAAACGTCCGTAATCTACTTACAGGGTTTACCGAGGAGAGTATGTTTTTAATACGGACGGCGAAATCCGCGAGCTCGACTACTGGCGCGCTCATCGTCTGACTAATCAGAAGTCTCTTCTTCTTACTCTCTCCAAGCATCGCCGAAAGTCTGCCTCAACGACCATATCCCGATATACCTTTCACCTTTCTACGTACACTATCGTCGTCGAAAAGCGACGAACAAAACATTTGCAAAGCAAAACGCAACGAACTTTCAGCAGCTCTGAATCGAAACGTCGAAACATCATCCGAACGAATCATCTTCCGCGTCGAGTACGCGTCAACGATTAACGATTGCTCGTGGAGTATCTATCACGGCTATCTATCTATTTTTTGTTTCTTTTTCTTTTTTTTTTTTTTTTTTATGAAACAGACGAATGGTCGGACAGAGGTGAAAAAGAGACATTTATTAAATTTGCTGCGTACCGCGGCTCGTCCGTTCTGTGTGTTCCACGCGTTCTCCTTCTTTCCTCTTTTTTTTTCATGGCTCGGTCTGCGTGAAAACGAAATGATAAAACTGATAAAACGGAGTTTTTCGCGCGCGTGCAGTTCCTCGGAAAAATCGGTTTCGCGTTCGAGTGATGCAGAGCAGCGAGAGAGAGAGAGAGAGAGAGAGAGAGAGAGAGAGAGAGCCTGCGAACGGTCCGAGCTTTCGTAGGCAGAAAGAATAACAAATCGTCTCTCCTATAGCGCAGTTTACTATGTTGTCGAACCTCGAACGTATTCCGTGCGTTGCGCGGCAACGATCGCGCGATATAAAACACCAGCCGCCGGATTATTTATATCGCGACGCGTTACCGCGCTAAGAGAGCGCACGGTGTTTCTCTTTCCTCGTCGTCGACGTTCTTTTCTCTTTGTCTTCGTTCGTTTCCTGGGGATTACGAACGACCGACGAAAAGGCAACGCGGAACGGTCGCTCCGACGAAAAGCCCCGACGATGAACTGCGAAACGTGAGATGAAGAGGCGGTGGTTGGGGGAGGACGTGGAACAATCACGCCCTGGCCGATGGTATCGAGGATACGTGACGCTGCCGCATCGATTTGCGAGATCGCCGATTTATTTCCGAGGTATCCGAGACCCGACCCATAGCGGTAACACGCTCGTTCGTTCTTCGCGTCTTTATACCCTCCCAGATTCGAGGGAAAACTCGCGTCGAGGTTCGTCCGTTGAATGCTGCGATGAGAAACGTTAGTAACACACTTTCGCCGGCGGGATGTTTGAAACGACAGTCGCGTGTTCAACAAACATGTGTAATTATTTATTATTTGTTTGACAATCGTTGCACAAGTTTCATAAACAATCGTACAGCGATCATAACAATTGAATCTATTAGTATGCCTGATTTCGGAAACATTACTTAGATACGGATATTCTTGTTCGGAGGTTCAATATCAATTTTCTGTTTGGACAGAGGCATAATTATACAAATGTTATGTAAATAATTATATAACTATATAAATATATAGTAATATTAAGAAATACTAAATTATATATAAATAATAATACTAAAATTATATAAATAATAATAAATATAATATATATAATACTAATATATAAATATATAAATTTATTTATAATATTTTAGAAATATATTATTATCACATCAATGTATTATTATAAATATTATTATTATTATTAAATGTATTATTATTATAAGTATATAAATATATTATTATCACATAAATATATAAATTTATTTATAATATTTTAGAAATATATTATTATTACATACATATATATAAATATATAAATATATTGTATAAATATATAAATTTATTTATAGTATTTTAGAAATATATTATTATCACATAAATATATTATTATAAATATTATTAATACTATTAAATATATTATTATTATAACTATATAAATATATTATTATCACATAAATATATAAATTTATTTATAATATTATATAAATATATAAATCTCTTTTTTTATTGTCATTTATATATATTTTGATACGATAGTGTTCTATCGTCGTTTATTTTACACTCTCTCTCTCTTTCTCTTATTTTTTTCTTTCCTTTTTTCACGAGTACAACCGTTAGGCGGTAAAATATGCGGCCGAAAGTCGCGATAACGGCGTAACGATAACGCCCGGACCCATTAAATTGCTCGGGCCAGCATCACTCGAACGGCCGCGTTTTATTTCGCGTCGTTAACGGAAATGTCCCCGGCCCCGATTGACGAGGGCTCATTTTATCACTCTCTTCTTCTCCATGTTTCTCTTTCAACCGCGCCGAATCCGCCGAATTGGACCTCGTTACGCTCAACGTACAAACGAGGGTAAATGTTTGAATTTCTCAGAAAGCTCAGCCGAGCTTTGCCTTTTTGAACAATCTGTTCTCGCGAGTTTACGGGGAAAAATGACACGCACCACAGTCGAATCTTAACCTCTTCAGGCGCACGTGTTCAGTTTTTTGTAAAAGAAAGAAGTTCAGTTTCCGTTTTGTAAAAGGAAGTTTTAATTTCAATTTCTTGCAGAAAGAACGCTTCTAGTTGTTAAAAAATCGTGATTATTTTCACCGACAGAACAGTGAAAATTTTGACGGCGAATTATTCGCTGTGGGATTTCTCAAGCAACCGAAACAAAAATTTTAACTTGCGATGATATCGCTGATGAGATTTATTTTCCTCGCGACGTTGGCGACGTGCACAAACAGCGTAACGTTATCCTACGAATTGTTAAAATTATTCAGTTGCTTGAAAAGTGAGATTTGATAAATATAATAATATAATACATAATACATAATATAATATAATAATAAAATAAATATAATATAAATAATAATAAAAATATAATATAAAATATATAAAATATATTCGGTTTCATTAATTGTACTAATGTCAAAACAATGTCTGCGATGTATCATTTATCTCGTAAGAGATTCGAATTTCAAGAGCTCGCTACAAAGTGAAAATGTCTTTAAAATCACTTGGACTTAGTCGCGAACAAACTTTGTAATGTTTCTGCGCGCGTTTAAATTTTAACAATTTTCCAGAAGAATGTTTCTCCAGTCGCTGGATGATGTAAAAATCAAAAAGTACGAACTCACGCTTGTTACAGCAGTTGAACGTTTTGCGCGCTTTAAAACGAAATCAAGTGGAGATCGTTCTTTTCACGAAGTCGTATTATTTCAAATTGTCGACGACTTTCCACTATCGTTGCGATCGTCACAGTTACCAGGCACAAACAGCGCGCGAGGGAAGGGGAGAAAAATTGGCGAGAACTTTCTAGTTGCGAACACAACGCCCGTGTGTTTTCGATAAATGATCGAACAGCGATTCGGCCGCGTACATAGAGAGTCTACGCGTATCGTGTTCCCCGTAAAAGCCCTCGATGCACTCGCGAAAAAAAAAAAAGGAAGAGAAAGAACGTCGGAGGAGATGAGTAGTTGGTGGCCGATAACAGTGGCAGAAAAGTCGCGCGAGACCGAAAGAGAGAACTCTCGTTTACGTCAACTCCGCTATCCACGCGAAACACGCACGTGAAACTCCCCTAGCTCAGCTTCTCGCTCCGCCATTCAGGCCCAATAATATCGGCGTGTATCACGCGAGGTAAACGACGCCACTTTACAACGCCAATATGTCGCCCCGTGGCATCGTTCACCGCGAAGAATACAACCGCTGCGACGTGAGTTGCGAAGAGAAAAAAAAAAAAAACTTGACGCGAGATATATGTGATATATATGATCTAGTCAAGTGTCGCGCTCTCGATTCGTTTGTTCGAAAGAAGCGTGTCGTGAAACGAAAGGGGATAGCGGTGCTCGAGCCACCCTGTTATTCGGGTGTGACGAAGCGCGGTTCACAAAAAAAAATCGTACGTCTTATATTAATATATTTATATATAAATTTTTATTAATATTTATATTTATTTATTTATATATATAATTATATTAAATTTATTATTTTAATTTTTTTAATAAATTTATTATTATTTAAAATTTATTTTAATATCTTATCTTTTAAATCAATTAATTTATTTTATTATTTTTTTTAATTTTTATATCAATTAATATTTATTTAATAAAACCTAAATTATTACTATTTTTATATATAATTTTAATTATTATAATTAGAGGAATAATAATTTTATTTTCTTATTTTATTTAAGTTTAATTAATTTACAAAAAATTATAAAAAATAAATTTAAATTTTTTTATTTTTTAATATATATATTAATTTATATAATTATAATAAAATATAATTTATTTTTAATTCTATATATTTTATTTTTTATTTTATAATTAATTTTTTATTAATGATAAATAATATTAATATTGTTAATAATAATTTTAATTAT
Source organism: Frieseomelitta varia (assembly GCF_011392965.1). NCBI lineage: Eukaryota > Metazoa > Arthropoda > Insecta > Hymenoptera > Apidae > Frieseomelitta > Frieseomelitta varia. The sequence continues at coordinate 196,425 of NW_025109194.1, read as the reverse complement.
TCAATAGTAAAATTATTTTTTTATCCGAATTATTTTATTTTTTTATTAATTATTTTATTTAGAATTTTAATATTATTGATTTCATCAAAAATTTGTTATATAAAAAAAAAACTTTACGAAATAAATTATTATAATAATGAAAAAAAATTTAAAAGATTTATTTATAAAAATATTTTAATGAAAATTCCATTATCATTTATTAATCGTATAAATATATGTTTAATGTTTCGAGCAAATTTTACAATTTTCGAGAAGAAAGTATCCTCGTTCTTCCTATCCGCCACGTGATGGAAAATCATTTTCAAAAGGAACGTACACGCGACTGTCAGAAGTAGTTCAATAGAAGCTTGACACTTTAAAGTGATGCCAAGTGGATCGTTATACGATCTTCTTTTACGAACTTTTCAACATCGATCGAAATTATCAACGATGTTCCGTCGTCGCTGATACAATCGAACTCTCCACTGCGAGATATAATTAATAAACTGCACAAAGGTTTTTGGCGTTCGAGAACCTTTGGAAGTAACTTTTGGAAGATCATAAGGTTGAGAATTGCACAAAGTTTTCAGCGTTTAAGAATTTACGGAAAGATCGATGAGATCCACGGAATGAAGTCCAAAAATCGGCTGGCTTTGCTCGCCAATTCCATTCGTATGATTCCAAAATTAACCCCCTTGCGCGCTGATAACTGGTTCGCGGACCATAAAGAGTGACCGAACTGTATACGATAATTCATCGCTTTCTTTTTCTTTCAACCTCGGTCGGTACGATGTCACTGGATAGAAATTATTAGAAAAATATTACTGGATAGAAAATTTTAAATATACTTAAAATTGAAACAATGTTGCAATGTTGGGACAAAAAATTCTCGATTTGCGCGGCATGTCATTTCAGCGCAAGAGGTTAAGAGGGCTAAGCGATATTTACGACACAGTTATATTATATATTAATTATTATATTATTATTATAATTATATATATTTTATTATTATAATATTATATATATTATATTATAATTAGAATATTATTATAATATTATATATATTATATTATATTATATTATAATTAGAATATTATTATAATATTATATACATTATATTATATATTATATTATAATTAGAATATTATTATAATATTATATATATTATATTATGATTAGTATATTATTATAATATTATATACATTATATTATATATTATATTATAATTAGAATATTATTATAATATTATATAATTATATATTATAATATTATTATAATATATAATTATAATATTATATATAATTAATCTAATTATTATATTATTATATTGATATAGGGAAGATTAACAGACGCAAAAAAGGAGAGAAGGGGTTGTTAAAATAATTATTTTTCGCGCTGTATGATTATTTTTACAAGAATATTAAAAATCTGCTATAAGAAACGTTTGACCCGTAGGCGATAGAAACGTCAAACGCCATCAAATTTCGTAATAATTTGTTGATGACGAGTTTTGTTTTAACATGCGACTGAGAGAATACACAGAGTGCCCCGTCATCGAAGTCGCAGTCAGGAAATAAAGGACAAACGTTTTTCATTTTGAAGGAAATTTGTTTCGTCAGTTTGAAAATTTGTCGACTGTGCTTGAACTGGTATAGAATCATAAGTAAATAATGAAAATAATCGAAATGAATTATTCCTCCTGTCAGAGCGAGTCAAAAATGTGAAATGCAATGTTTTTGTTCTTTTTACGAGAAAATATTGGAAACTTTGGTACACTCAGGCTCAGCTAAATCTTTCGTCGCGATTCGCTTCGTTAATTCGCGTGAATTCAAGATTCAAACAGCTTCTACTCACCGTACGACGAGTAAAAATTGAGTTTCCCTCGCAGAGTGTTTCTCCTTGTGCGCGGTAAACACAGTGGCGAACTCGGTGTAAAATTCACGACAGTCGCGTCCCGTTGCTAGACACGGCGGAAGTTCGAAGTTGCAGGAATGAATACGTGCGATACATCGTAGTACAAAGTCGAATATTTATTACAGTATTCAACAGATGAAACAGATCTCTGTGTCTTTGCTTGCAGTTGCCTGCAGTTTCGTGAAAAAAATGGAAAAAAGAAAAATAAAAATCCGGGTCCTTCGTAAAATTTAAAGCCTCCAATTTCCAAATTTTATTCTTCGATATTTTTTTTACGTAATTCTTTTAAAACGTTTTTTTCTCGAAATTTATTCTAATCCTCTTCTCGAAAATACTATGGATTGCCAAAGTATTCAAGAACGTTGAAAATGGTTTTTTTCTTTCGCGACTGAATCCATAATGAGTTTAAAGATCGGAATCTCCACTTTACAATAACTCCACGAAATTAAACGTACCATTTTTGTTCGCTGTTTTATTGAATTTCAAATACCAGACGAACATGAATATAACGGCAGAAGTGTTCTCTGAACATTTTCATCATTTGAGGCTAATAGTCAATAAAACGGTAGAAAAGAATCGTGCATCGTGCGAAAAAGAAACTTCAGTCTTCAAATATATACTCAAAAACTATAACAATTCGTAGCGTTTTCGAGAAGAAAAATCTCGCCAGATACTGTGAAAAGTTGTACTGTTTCAGAATAAAATGAACAGTGCATTTCGGAAATGTGTCCGGATTTCATCGTACGAATATTTTTTTATGTAATAGCAATTTAAACATTCAGTGGTCGGATATTGACAGAAATCATTGTATGTTTTTACTATTTATCGAACAGTGTTCAGTGTCAGTTCATTTGCTGTGAGTATCGAGAACTTTTTCAAATATTGATGAACAGATTATCTGTTCAAATTATCGCGACAGAAAAATCTCTGCTTTTGTGCTCTGTTCTGTTTCTGTTCATTTTTTAAAAACATTGCTTTTTATATTCGAGTACTTCGAGTTATATTCATTGAACAGTATTTGGTTTATTTGCTGCAAATATCGAGAATAAATTAATTTTTTAACATTGACGAACAAATTATCAGTGAAATTATCGCGACAGAGGTATCTTTGCATTTTGACTTTGTTTTCGTCAGAGATATTTATTTTTAAGAACGATTGTTTATCAGTTCCTCAACTTTCTTGAGGTTCCCCGATTTTTAAACACCGAATGTTCTTTTCCCAAAGTTATTCGTCGAATCATCTTTCGTCTGGATACTCGAATCGTGGGTTAGATAGAAAATTTACGCGACATTTTTTAATAAATTTTGACTAAAATATATCAAAATGAAATTTAACATAAGTATTTATAAAAGATTATATTACCTTCCAATGATAAATTTCACGTTCGTTTAATTACTGTTTTGTTAACTTTATAAACAAATTTGTTAGATTGTATACTTTATTTAACTATTTTTTATATTTTTCAAAAGATTAAAATACATGTAATACATTTCAAGAAGTATATATTGTATAAAATAATTTATATTATATTTTATATTACATATATATTTATATTATACAAAAATATAATTTTAATATAAATATCAAAATACCTTTATATCTTTTAATTAATTTAGATCGAGATTTTCAAAATGTCTAACTGTTTGCGAGTCCGTTTCAGCAGAAATTATTATTATTATTATTATTATTATTATTATTATCATCATATTTTGATTATCAGTTTTTTTCATTTTCGAGACACAAACCGATATATATTAAAAAAATATCAAAATGAGAAAATTGACTTCTTTTTTTTTTTTTTATAAAATATCGATCAGGCGCGACACGAGTCGCGCTGTGCGTCAATTCACGAACAGTTGGAGAAACGCGCGTTCAGGGGGATGTATCGGCGTGTGCGACGAACGATGATCGCGGAAACGAAAGGGGGAGTGAGGTGAATCGCGGTCCCGGCCAATGAATTCTTCATTAGCCAATTGGACGATTGTCCGAGCAGTGAATGAGGACCGATGCCGTGCGACCGATCGGCGAATATTGGCGTCGGACGAACGAGTCCGCGGCCGGTGGATCGCGCATGCGCGCCACGAAAATCGGAAATAATTACACGCTGCCGCGCAACCAGCGTCTGTCCTTTAATCCCATTTAATCGCGGCCGCTCGCGAAAATTCGAATTATCGCGGCGGCCTCGTTTCTCAATTATTCAGGACCCCCGTCCCCCTCATTCGATGACGATTGCACCAACGTGGTGCAAACGCGTTATACGGCCGATTCTCCCCTATAGGCAAATGAAATTTCTAGAAAGCGACGTTTTCGTTTGGTATTTCGTTCGTTGTTCGTTGCGTTATTAATTTTGTTATTTATTATTCATGTATTAAATCACCGGGCGATTTTGTTCTCATTGTCAGCGGATAATCTGGAATTGAATTATTTGCGTGAATCGAGATTCGTCGATTTAGGTAATTATTTAAGAGTTTGATGTAGAAAGGAAACTAAAGAAAGCCGCATTTCTACGAGGTCACTAAAATTTATCATTCTTCGTTACTTGTGGTTTATCCGTGGTTAGTTTTGTTCTCAAGGATAATCTTGAATGGAATTACCTCCATCGATCGCGTGATTATTAATTTGGGTAATTTTTAATTGTTATTAAATTTTAGTTTTTATTAATTATTATTAAATTCTTAATTATCATTATTTTTAATTTAATTTTATTTTCCTTATTACGTAAGAATTTGTTGTGGTTAAGAAAATTTTCTAAACTAGTGATTAAAGAATTTATCAGTGCTGTGACTTTAAACTTCGGGGAAAACCACGTGTGTCACGTTTGATGTAGAAAGGAAAATAAAAAAAGCCGCATTTTTACGAAGTCACTAAAATGTATCATTCTTCGTTACTTATGGTTTATCCGTGGTTAGTTTTGTTCTCAGGGATAATCTTGAATGGAATTTAGGTAATTTTTAATTATTATTTAATTTTAGTTTTCATTTATTATTGTTAAATTCTTGATTATTATTATTACTTTTAATTTAATTATATTATTACCTTGTTAGGTAAGAATTTGTCATGGAAAGAAAATTAATTTTCTAAACTAGTGATTAATAGAATTTATCAGTGCTGTGACTTTAAACTTCGGGGGAAACCACGTTTGATGTAGAAAAGAAAATAAAAAAAGCCGCATTTTTACGAAGTCACTAAAATTTATCATTCTTCGTTACTTATGGTTTATCCGTGGTTAGTTTTGTTCTCAGGGATAATCTTGAATGGAATTACCTCCATCGATCGCGTGATTATTAATTTGGGTAATTTTTAATTGTTATTATTTAATTTTATTTTTTATTAATTATTATTAAATTCTTAATTATCATTATTTTTAATTTAATTTTATTTTCCTTATTAGGTAAGAATTTCTTATGGTTAAGAAAATTTTCTAAACTAGTGATTAAAGAATTTATCAGTGCTGTGACATTAAACTTCCGCGTGTGACGGAAATATTTCGTCACGCGGGGAAACCACGTGTATCACGTTTTAATTCACTCGTGCAGTTGACTTTGTAGCTATTCAAAAATATTTGAAATAAAATTTATTTCATGTTTCCTGTTTTATTTCATGATCGTCAGGTTTGTTTACGTGATGTCGAGGTCGTGTCTTTCTCTTTTTTTTTTTTTTTTTTTTTTTTTACACAGGATCGTGTATATTTTTACGCACTAATCCGCGAAGCTCAGTATATCGAGAAATTGTCAGTTTCTTTTAGAAGACATTTTATCTTTGACTTTACGAAATCTACGCGCAACAAGTAGGAACAGCACGAATATAAGAATACTTGTTGACAAAGATTCGAAATGGGAAATTTATATCTTCTAATAATAATCTACGTAAGAACTCAAAATCAAACTTGTTGAAGATTTGAAATGAGAATTGAAATTTATTTGCAAAACGACGAAACGCAGCAAGTTCTTCAGTTAGAAGATTTTCTACGAGAGAAGTGGGTTTAAACGATTCACAGATTTAAGCCTAAGACTCGTCTATTAATTCACCGAGACGTCGAATAAACGCACGGATAAACAACCTGAACCTCCTCTCATTTTCTCGCGATCTCATCGTCGAACGAATACACGCCTCAGTGGAATTGAATCTCGCTCGTATAAATTCCAACTCTCGCTCCGGCCGCGCGTATAAATATAAAATTCGCCCTTTCCTCGTTCAAATAAGAAATAAAAAAAAAAAAAAAGAACACGCTTCGAGCGTTCCAACCGCGCTGAATTTTCCACTACAAATCTTAATTGCTTCGCCCCCGCGTGCAGATAAAATTCGTCCCCCCCTCTCGCTCTCGTTTTTTCTACCGCGAAGAGCTGCTCCGCCACGAAGGCGAAAGATTCGCTCAACTTCTCGCTTAGCTGTCGGCGAGGATCCGCCGAGGGAGGAAATGATACCGCCGGAGGGGGGCGAGTAGCCGAGAGATTTCTTCGAAATTATCCAAGCATTTCACGGGTCGGTGGATCCCTCGAGCGGCGTCGTAAATCAACAGCCCGAGGTACGTGTTCTTCGTTCCCTGGACGAGGGATGGGGGAGGGGCTCGATGGCCGTGGAGAATTCGGTCGGTTTTTCCGCGACGCGGCCTCCGAGTGTAAAAGTGTAAATCACCGAATCACGACGCGCGAGTTTTCATCCTCCTCCCTCCATCTCCCCGCCATCTGTCGCCGGTGATAAAAATAATCACGGTCCCGATAAAACCTTGCGTTTTACGGGCCGTAATCTTCGGGACACGTTGTCAAACACGGCGCAGCTACGGTTCTATCTACTGGATCTCGACGATTCGCGAGTACGAAGACGTCGTTTCTATGCGCTGACGATTCGTGACGATCTTCGACTCACGCGGCTCTTATTTATTTATTTCTTCCGTTTTCACGGGCAAAGAAATACCCATTAGTACGACAAGTGATACAATGATAAAAAATTTTAAATGAAACGAGGTATGAGACTGAGTGAAAAATTATAAGGAGAGTAATGAACGTTTAAGAGATGGAATTAAATGGTTGAATGAATATACGATTGCATAGAAGCCATAATATATTGTATTATACGGGCCTACGATTTCTGTAGGAAAAAGCAAAACAAAGTTGCTAAAAATAATATAGAGTTTATTAATTTAGGAATCGAAGGGAGTAGTAATATTCCAAGTTTACGTTATTACTACTCACTACTTTTTCTAGCTTGAGACCTGCATGCTACCACGATTCGATACTCTCCATTCAAAATCTTCGTCTTCGTGCACATACACGGAGAATCATTCTTTTTAATATATATTTAATATATATTTAATATAATTTAATATAATTTAATATATATTTAATATAATTTAATATAATTTAATATAATTTAATATATATTTAATATAATTTAATATAATTTAATATATATTTAATATAATTTAATATATATTCTTTTTAATATTGTACTAATATGTTTTAAAATGTTAAATGTTGATGTATTCTAGTTCACACGAAGGTTGATTTTATTGTTCAATACTTGCTGATTTTTTTTTTTTTTTTAAATAGACACTTTCGAGACGTGTTTCGTTGCAAGTAGAATTAGTCTGTCAGGCTAAACTCTGTCTGAGCAAACTAAGCTAAAGATTCGATCAGCGAGGTCAGAAATAGGAGAGGCATCTCTACGATTAATTACTGAAAATCAAAGTCAAATTATTCGGTCATTTTTCAAAATCTAGCGTTTGCCTCTAGCCAATGATCAGAGACCACGCACCCATCAAATTATCACCCATCAAATACCAATATGTTTTAAAATGTTAAATGTTGATGTATTTTAGTTCACACGAAGGCTGACTTTATTGTTCAATACTTGCTGCTTTTTTTTTTTTTTTAAATAGACACTTTTGAGACGTGTTTCGTTGTAAGTAGAATTAGTCTGTCAGGCTAAACTCTGTCTGAGCAAATCAAGCTAAAGATTCGATCAGCGAGGTCAGAAATAGCAGAGGCATCTCTACGATTAATTACTGAAAATCAAAGTCAAATTATTCGGTCATTTTTCAAAATCTAGCGTTTGTCTCTAGCCAATGATCAGGGACCACGCACCCATCAAATTATCACCCATCAAATACCAATATGTTTTAAAATGTTAAATGTTGATGTATTTTAGTTCACACGAAGGTTGATTTTACTGTTCAATACTTGCTGCTTTTTTTTTTTTTTAAATAGACACTTTCGAGACGTGTTTCGTTGTAAGTAGAATTAGTCTGTCAGGCTAAACTCTGTCGGAGCAAATCAAGCTAAAGATTCGATCAGCGAGGTCAGAAATAGCAGAGGCATCTCTACGATTAATTACTGAAAATTGAAGCCAAATTATTCGGTCATTTTCCAAAATCTAGCGTTTGTCTCTAGCCAATGATCAGGGACCACGCACCCATCAAATTATCACCCATCAAATACCAATAATGTTTTAAAATGTTAAATGTTGATGTATTTTAGTTCACACGAAGGCTGACTTTATTNGTTCAATACTTGCTGCTTTTTTTTTTTTTTTAAATAGACACTTTCGAGACGTGTTTCGTTGTAAGTAGAATTAGTCTGTCAGGCTAAACTCTGTCTGAGCAAACCAAGCTAAAGATCCGATCAGCGAGGTCAGAAACAGCAGAGGTTCGATCGATTACCGAAAATCGAAATCAAATTACTCGGTCTTTCGCCAATGATCAGGGACCACGCGCCATCAAATTAGCGTCGCGCCAAGGAGCTGCGGGAACGGGTCATGCAGAATCGATAGAAACAAGGCGAACGCGAGCTGTTGGATCACGTACGCGCCGGTTTTCATAAAAAAAAACTACAGCCTTAAAAGTAAGACTGCGAAACGTGCTGTGGAACTTCGGGGGGAAAGTATCGTATCCGCCGCGAAAGTTCCCCGAAAGAACTCGCTTGAAATCCCCTCTGTTCTCGCGGTGCAACTTTTTCATGGATCGTGCGGCTATCGTAAAAGCTACACATATCCGTAGGGAAACGCGTTGATGTCGAAATTATGAGGATAGAAGACGGCAGATGATGGCAGGCTCCACAGCTCAAACTATACCTCACGTGGCCGTCACGATCCGAGCCAAGTTATTTATGGAGAGTCGTCCGCTCGATCGAACGGCCCGTTTAATTCGCATTAATTAAGCGACGATCGTAAATCGGCTCCCACCGGAGGGCTGATCCGGGACGATCTAGAGGAACAACAGGTTACCAGACTAGCCGACTACACTTTTTCCCATCGGCAATGGCTCGAAGACGAACGAGACGGAGGTCGCTGCAGTGGCCTGGTTTTTCTCGAAGAAGCTTCCTCGATGCTCTGATCGTTCTTTGGCTCGACGTCCCCGAAGCTCCGTGCATCAGACTCTTCTTTGGGCGATACTCTGCTCGAGCTCGTCTCCGGGGAATAATTAAACAACGTTGTTGCCAGCCAGGTCGCAATTTCGTTTCTCTGGGTTCTTTAGCTTTGATTTCCTCCAGCCAGCAATCTGAAAGGAATACGAGAGTGTTCTTGATTGGAATTTTCTTTTCTCATTCAATATGTAAATGAAATGTTTTTCTAGGCCAATTGCCTACGTGTATGCCTGTCAATTAGAATTGTATAAATTTTTAACGCATTAATGATGAAACTCGCCGGGGCTCGACTCAAAATATTCAGATTCTTCATTGTGACACGCGCTCGCTACTTACACCAGAAATTAACGTCGGTTAATTATAACCTTTCAAGCGAGCTGTTACTCGATTCAACAATTATTATGCAGCGAAAAATACGCGGGCATACAAGCTTGGCTTGTTGTTTCAGCGGTTCCCAATAATAACATTTAGTTATTTACACTAAATTTACATTAACATTATCATTTAGTTATTACATTAAATAGATATTACATTAAACGTTTGAATCGTGTTTGGGTATTGCATATGAAATAACATATTTCGCCGATGGTGATATAATATAAACTACGAGTCACCTGACTTGATTGAAAAATTGCCGAGTAGCCATTCATTAACAAAACTAGAAAAACAACCAAAATCGAGATCGTTTGTTACGATTTATTTTGTGTGATATTAACAATCACAATTAGCACGATTAGATTTAGCAGGAATAATATTATAAAGTGGAAATTCTGGCTTAATAAGCTTTGGTCGATTTTCCTGAATGTTAATTCCACTACAATATCATTCTCTCCAATTCCGACCAATAATCTCCAATCTCTCCATTTACTTTTCATTCGACGGCACGAATATCGTTCCTAATATTAGTTTCATCGAATTTGAATATTTAGAGGAATATCGAAGCACGGACTGTCAAAGTGGAGACGGCAGTTTCTGTGTCGCATTCGTATACGTATATCCCGGAGAAGAGGAATACGGTTTGACACGTTCAACGAGATTGGCGTGCGATATATATATGTATATATATATGTATATATATATATGTATATATATGTATATATATATATGTATATGGCGTTCGAATCTCGCGCAGTAACCTCGATTCCCGGTTTGTCCTCGAGATACACACTTTTCTCGTGCACGCATTACAACTCCGTCGGTAATGTAACGTCCTAGTGAGATATTCCACTCATTCATATATACGTACATATGTATCTCGGTTAAGAGACAAAGATAAGAAAAATGGTACCGCCAAGGACCCAATGGACCTAAACTAACCTAAATCTAAACCTAAGAACCTAAGAACCTAACTTAAATTTAAACCTAATCTAAGAAGAACTTAAGAACTTAACCTAAATCTAAACCTAAGAACCTAAGAATCTAAGAATCTAACCTAAATCTAAATCTAATCTAAGAACCTAACCTAAACCTAAACTTAATCTAAGAACCTAACTTAAACCTAATCTAAAAACCTAACTTAAACCCAGTCTAAGAACCTAACTTGAATCTAATCTAACCTAAAGTTAGCCGACGACTCTGCGGCTATCAATTAGATACAAAGTTAATTGTATCAGTTGGATATAAAATTAATTGTAGTTATTTCTTCAGTTGTTCAAATAGGAATTGTATTAACAAGGATTTTTTGTTAACAATAAATTAAGATTTGATGTATAAAATATATAAAAAAATTAAACTATGATAGTTATAATATATATATCAACTACTATATTGTGTTATGTTAATTACGACTAACAAAATTATACAAAGTAAATACAAAATTAAGATTTTCCTTCAAAAAATTAAGTGCAACTTTCTTTTACGAAAATTAAGTATTTCACCTTAACCGAAATCTTGGTTACAGAATTGCTGAGTGATTCTTGAACCGTATCTTAGAGTGGCTATGAGAAAAACCCTTGCCTTGATGAAAATCTTGGTTAGAGAATGGACTGGAGTGATTCTTCTAAGATAGTCTTGGACAGTATTTTACTTTAATCAAGTCTTCGTTACAGAATCGTGGAGTGATTTTCAAAGAGAATAAAAATGGTCGTCTGTCTACGAGCTTATTTTATAGGAATTGGCTAGCTCCAGTCGTTTCAAACTTTGCGCCGGTCTTAATTGCCCTAACGTGATCACGTTCAAATGACGCGAAGGTCAAAGAGTCGGTCGAAGAATCGACACTTGATTATACTTGACAACGTGAAACAAACGGTCAGCCACGACGAAGCGCGATGGAAATTAGTGCCATTTGTCAAACAAACGTACGGCACTAAATTTCTTCGTCCTAAAAATCGTCCCTCTATCAGCGAAATTTCATTCGCACAGTTTCAGCTGTGTCGCGATATTGAAAATGAAATCGCCCGGAGTGGCGTTAACAGGCGATCTCTCGCCGCAGCTCTTTCTTACGCGGCTTCTCGTTCGATCCGTTTCGTTTTTGTTTCAAGAGGGACGGAGGACGTTCGTTAGAGCAAAGGGTTTCGCAAACAAACGGATGGAGCCCCGAGAAGTTTGATTAAACAATCCCCGCGAGGCTCGAAACGACGTTCAATAATGTCAAACGAGTCGTACAACTTTCGCGTATGATTTTCTATTCAGAAAGTTACGGGCGGCCGGAGCGTAACGCTTTCAAATCCGTATCTTCTGTATCTTCGTTCGTGCGTATTCTCTTCTCCTTTTCTTCTTCTTCTTCTTCTTCTTCTTCTCTGTCTTTCCGTTTCTCTCGAGCTTTGCTCGCGATAAGAGGGCCGCTCAGAGACCAAAAGACGGAATCGCGGACGACGTTCAGCGCACGGTGCACGGTTTCGAATTTACGGAGAAGATTCTTTCATCAAACGGAACACCGTTATTAAAAGGGTGGAACGGGCTTTGCGTTCCTGCCGTGATAAGCCTCTTCGCGATAACGGCGATTTAAGCACGGCTGATGGACGCGCAATTTGCATACAACGTTGAACGTTGACGGGCACTTGCTCTTAAATCTTGCCACCATTTAAGTCCCGCTGTGTTTTCCGCTTGGGTTTATCGTCTGTAATTCTGTCGCACGGCCACTTCTCGCTTCGGAATTGCGAGCATAACAAGCCTGACAATTTCTTAACACGTTGAATACCATGGGGTGTGGGTGACCGCCGAATCGGCGATTAGTAAAAATACATAATTCGAGTAAATTAATATTTTTAATTTTTAATTAAATATTTTTAAATTTTTTAAATTAATATTATTGAGTTAATATTTTTAAGTTTTTTAAATTAATGTTACTGAGTTAATATTTTTAAATCTTTTAAATTAATATTATTAAGTTAATATTTTTAAATTTTTCAATATCAGCTTACTACAGTAGTGTGAAGAAATTGAAGCATACAAAAATTATTTTATTTAAAAACACATAATTCGAGTAAATTAATATTTTTAATTTTTAATTAAATATTCTTAAATTTTTTAAATTAATATTAAATTTTATAAATTAATATTTAAGTTAATATTTTTAAATTTTTCAATATCAGTTTATTACAAATTTAATTTTGAAACGTGAGACATTACCTTCGTTTTACTTTTCCGTGCCGTGTGATTCTCAGAGGGGACGAATTCTCCTTCGAGGTGACGCCACGACTGACGTCGCGATCAAAAACACGGCCATCGATCTTTCGCTTATCAATGAACCAGCCAGTAACGAAGGGAAAACAAAAAAACATGGCGGATCGCCGGGGCGGCCAAGTTTCCCCCAGGTGTTGGTGTTCATCGGCTGGAAGTGCCGCTTAATCTGCGGTCGAACACGAGGAGCGAGACTCCCGACAGACGTTTATCAAGTAACGCGAAAGAACAAACGGTGGACTAAGAGGGGAGGGTAAGGGAGAAGTTTCATCGGGACGAAGAGGACGAGGGCCGACGACAGTCGGCGGTGGGTAATTTAATCGAGCCGGCGCGGCCGGCCAGCAAAATTGCCATGCTGCAGGAACTTACCGTGACAAAGTGTGTAACTCCTGACGTGCCACACGGCCGTCCTTAATGACTCCCGGCCACGACTAAGTGGGCCGTACCGCGATAAATTATGCTCGGCGCAAGAAGGATTTCTATCTGGCGCGCGCCGCCACCACCGCACTTCTATCGCTCTCCCTTTGTCTCTCGTTTGCCATCGGGATGCCATTGTCTCGCACTTTTACCCTCCGACGCACCAGCGATTCCAATCTCCAACAACCCCGATTCTTCTTTGGACACCGCCGCTTCGTCTCTGGTCGACCAACCGCTTCGTCAGGTAACCCGAGTGTGGCCGATCCTCTTTTTGCGGTCGAGCGCGAGCGTTTACTCGGTATCGAGTTGATTCTACGATGCAATTCAGATGTTGAGGACAGGGGCGATGTCACTTGGTGGGGAAGGACTAACAGTTGGTCTGGGAAACGAATGACTCCGAATTTAATTGACAGTGACTTTATTACGCAGCACGTCTGCTGGCTTCTGTCCGATTCAGGCTACCATGTAATCGTGTACTATAAGGTGGTAGGTCTCATTGTCTTTTGGAAACATCATCCCATTCTGATATACGCATATTTTGCGACATTTCCCGCAATTGTCGCTGCGCGAAAAATCCCTCGCGCTGATTAACATTTGTGAATATTTCTAAGCGTGGTCTTTTAGCTGAGCAAAAGCTAAAGTGCAGTGGAGGCGATATACCTACCGACTGAAAGAGTGGGGGGCACAGGCCGCCAGTTCGCCACCGCTTGAACCCCTTGCGCTTGGCAACTGGTTCGCGGACCATAACGAGTGACCGAACCGTATACAATAACTCGTCTTCTTTTCGAATTCATCGGCATATCACTGGATAGAAATT
>NW_025109194.1:175965-181334 GCF_011392965.1 Frieseomelitta varia | reverse complement strand
AATTATTTTCTCAGTATTGGGAGTATATTTTACCTTAATACGAATAGTAATATTTAGAAACGTTCAGAATCTCTTTTCCCTGAAAATCACATTTTTCAACGCAGTTCTATTAAACCACTTGCGCTGGCGACTGACTGCGGACCATAACGAGTGACCGAACCGTATACAATAATTCGTCGCTTTCTTTTACTTTTGAACTCGTCGGTATTATGTCATTGGATAGAAATTATTAAGAAATAACAAACTTGTCATTTGTTTTGCCTGGGTTACGTTTAAATATACTTAAAACTGAGAAAATGTTGCAATTTGGGACAAAACATTCTCGACGTGTTAAACGTGTCGATACTTAAAGTATAGTCGAATTCTGCATTTATGAGAGAAAGCATACACCCAGCAATAGTCAAAGAGATTACGTTTTCACGAAAAAAAAAAAAAAAGAAGACAAATAACCGGATTTCGTGAAATATATGGTCCAATGCTCTCATATAAAATTGACACAACTGCTTACCTTTTGAATACTGATTCCGGTCCGAGTAAATTGCGTTTCGTCATTGCGCCCCGTTTGCAAATCCGAATTAAATCGTAATTTAATTGAACGAGAGAGCCCGATTCACGAATTACATTGGAAAGGCCGGAATCACGAATCACAACGGTACGAAGCACGATGTAACTGAATTATTGTTATCGCGATTGTAATTCCGCGCGACTCCGGCTGGATTCTTCGAACGATCGATCGTAGCGGATTTTTTATTCGCCGGTCCCAGCGTTCGAAAGTCACGGTGGAAAATAGATATCAAAAGTTTCCCTCAAACAGGAAGCACCGAAAGGTGGTTATGTCGAAAGTTTCGGAGGATCAAGCTTTCCTTTCTCTCCGAGCAAACGCGGCGAGGGACTTTATTTTATCGAGTGACAACGGGAAAAATCCGCGGGTTTGCCTTCTGTTTGTGGCCTCGAATAAACATTACTCTTTATTAGCCATCCTCGAATATTTGGTCGAGTGTCCGATGGTCCGATTTCATCCTTATTTCATCGAGCATTCGCCATTGTTCTCGTATGTTTGACAATCGCGTGTCGAGTAAAATAAAATCTTGGTTATTTCGATTTTCTAACGCGAACCAACCGACAATGGGCAGTATTCACGCAAATTGTCGCCCCAAAATTCATTTCGCCATTTATTCTATAATAGGATTTTAGCGCGATTTTGATTAAACGAAATTATTACCGAAATCAGGGATGAGCGTGCGAGAAATCTCGTTTTATCCGGCGGTATGAACAGCCTGTAAATTATTAGCGCGATCAAACGACATCGACACTCGCTTCTGCGGCTTAATATCGAATTTATCGAAAATTCATGCCGCGGCGTTTCGATTCCGAACGATATCTTTTTTTCTTGTTTTTTTTTTCATTTCATTGTTACACACAGGGACTCCCTTTAATCAATATTCGGACGCTGAATATTTAATT
The DNA here is from genome assembly GCF_011392965.1 of Frieseomelitta varia. Classification (NCBI taxonomy): domain Eukaryota; kingdom Metazoa; phylum Arthropoda; class Insecta; order Hymenoptera; family Apidae; genus Frieseomelitta; species Frieseomelitta varia. The sequence goes on along the minus strand of NW_025109194.1, from coordinate 179,870 downwards.
TGTTATAATTTCGCGAAAAGGAGCAACAATGGATCTCATTCTGAAGCTTGAATGCTTTCACTTTCGAAAAACATGGTTCACCCTGTTGCAAGATGTTTTTACATCGTGCAACAGTCATGGAGATTTTTCTTTTCGGAAATAGTATAAATTGTCGCATGGAATTGAAATTTTTTTTTTTATGATTGAAACCAGTACTCGTGCAAAGATGAAGCTTGCTTCCTTTCGCAATGACCCTTCACAATTTCACGTTGACGATATTTCTCCGCCGGTTGATTGAATTTTAAGTCCAGACGACGAAAAAAATTCGAAAAATATTTTCCTCTTCGTGTCGCGCGTGACAAAATAAAATTGTACAGCAAGTTTCGAGAGATGGTTGTAAAGGAACAACTTCAATATTCAAATTCATTCAGTCACTTCGGGAAAAGGGTTGTTGAATGCTTTTGCCGCGACAATTTATAGCACTGTGAAGAAGAGAAATATCTTCATTTCATTCACCCATTTTATGCGATACAAAAGCATTTTAGAGAGTGGACGTTATTATTATCGCACAATTTCCTTTCGCAAAATAATTTCAATGTTCAGCGCCGTTGCAGCTGAGATCTGCACGAGACAAAGGCACGAAAAGGAGTACGTTCTTTATCTCCAAAACGTTCGGCGCATCGGGGAGAAACTTTTCTTATCCAGATAAGAAAAGCGTTCGCTGATATCGTCGCTTGCCTGTCAATTTCGTCTCCCCGCGTGGAAATTGAAGCATCCTCGGCGCGGAGAGATCGCGAGCATGCTTCCTCGGCCGGCTCGATTAAAGCTAGGGACGACGGCACCCGTTTTCGTCGACAGGGGTGGCAGTGTCGAGGGGAGAGGCATTCAGAGCAGATGCATAAAGCATCGCTGAAAGTGGTACGGCAAGATGGAAACAGAATGCGGAAAAAGTAGCAGAGAGAGAGAGAGAGAAAGAGAGAGAGAGAGAGAGAAAGAAAAAAAAAAGAATGGAAGGAGAGCCAACGAGGAGCTGGAATCAGCAGGTTATATCATTTGCAGCGAGTCGTTACTTTGCTCGTAAATTACAGCGAGACGCCGCAAATGCAACGCGAAGTGTACTGAAACGGTGAGAACCGGGGGCGATAACGGTGGCCAAAATGGTCCCCGCTCGACTCTCCCTCGCGCATTTTTAAACTACCGGAACTACCGAGACGGTTAAAACGACCGAATTTGTAGCCTTTGTCGGGAATTTTTGACGGTGTTAGATCGTGTAATGAAAATTCGCTCGCCTCTTTTTCGAGGATATTAAACGCATGCGTTGTAGAATCTAACCTAACCTAAACACCTAACCTATCCACCGTTGAATAAGTAATTGTAATTGTAATCGTAAGTAGAAGGAAAAAGGAAACGTTAGAAGTATTTCAAGTGTAATACGAAATTGAAAATGTAATGTACAATATTTAAAATTGGAATGATTTGGAGGAATCGTTTATTATCAACAGGAAATGTTGAACTTGTAGAACCTAACCTATTCGTCGTTGAATAAAGGAACGTATGGACAGGCGTTGATTTTAATCGTAAATAGAAAGAAAAAAACGAACGCTAGAAATATTTCAAATATAATGTACAATATTTAAAATTGGAATGACTTGGAGGAATCGTTTATTATCAACAGAAAATGTTGAACTTGTAGAAACCCTAACCTATTCATCGTTGAATAAAGGATGCATGGTATGGACAAGCGTTGATTTTAATCGTAAATAGAAGAAAGAAACGAAGGCTAGAAATATTTCAAGTGTAATACGAAATTGAAAATGTAATATACAATATTTAAAATTGGAATGATTTGAAGGAATCGTTTATTATTACAGAAAATTATTGAACTTATGATTGATGAACAAGTTTATTGAAACATTCGCTGCATTATTAACGTTGAAATGTTAATTAACGTTTCATCAGAGAAAGGATGTTCTGTATAAATAATAATTATACAAGTCAAAGAATATAAAAATAATTATAATACGTAAAATAAAAATAATAATAATACGTAAAATAATACATAAAAATAATTTTCTGATAAAAAATCATTCGTTACTTGATTCATTTGTAAACAGCAATTATAATATGCATTATATTCCAAAATTAATGATGCCAGCGAATTTACTGTACGACATAATATACACAAAACAGTGTTTTTAAATGATTTTTCGTAAAATATTTATACAAATGAAAGCTTATATCGTAAAGATTTTTTTTTCTTTTTTGTTTCTTTTACTTTAACGTCTCGGATGGAAATTTCACGCTTCAATCGTGTTGGTAATTTCCAGCGTCGAGTTTCCGTCGAAAATTGAAAATAAAAGAGCCAAATGAGATGGTTATGGCGTATCTTTCAATTTACTAATTCCCGAACAATTTCACCCACGTTCTCCACCGCGTTTGGCTTTACCTGGTACGGTTTAAAGTCTATTTTCACCAAATTAGTGAAGTCCTTGTATTATCAAACCGTAATTTTTACCTAATTAGTCAAGTTCTCGTATTTTCAAACCGGAATTTTTATCAAATCAGTTGAGTTCTTGCATTTTCAAACCGCAATTTTCTCCAAATTAGTCAAGTTCTTATATTTTCAAACCGCAATTTTTATCAAATTAGTCGAGTTCTTGCATTTTCAAACCGTAATTTTTATCAAATTAATTAAGTTCTCGTATTTTCAAATCGTAATTTTTACAAAATTAGTCAAGTTCTTGTATTTTTAAACCGAGCAATTTCCCGGACGATTTTAACCGCGTTGTCGCCCGATCTATCGGCTTTCTTTGGAAAAACGAGCAGTTTTGGAAAAATGTCGACGCTTCGTAACTGAACAAACGCGGAATCGGCTAGTTAAAGTTCTGTATTTTGCAAATTGAACAATTTCCGTGCAATTTTTATTACCGTTTTCTCTCTCTCTCTCTCTCTCTCTCTCTTTATTTATTGATAGAACGGCCAGATTCAGCCCGTGCAATTCAATATTCTATATATGCATGTATCTCGCAACAAATAAATAATAGAATTTTCGGCCACGTCCGCGAGTAAAAAAGGGATTTAAAAATCTGCCCTCCCCCCACCCCCCAAAAAAAAATAGAAGCAAAAAGGAGCGAGTGCCCATATCGAGCGCGTGTTTCGTTTTCGTTCTTTTTCGATTCGTTTGCCGCGAATTTTTATGGTGGGCCGAACGACACGACGCCGTGTCGTTACTTGCCGCGAACATTATCACCGTCGACTGGACAAACCGACGTTCGTTCACCGTTTTAAATTAACACCCGTGTTATTTCCAAATTTGGCGGGCAGTTGTGCACGATTTCTCAGCGCCGTGACTTTTGAGTGACGCTGAACAGTGGAGGAGGATTTCATCTTCCTTTCATTTTTTTTTTTTTTTGTTCGGCGATTTCCGCGGGAAAACATCAGCGCCCACTGTAAGTTTTTATCGTAACCAATTACGGATACGGTTTGCATTTATAATCCGGATACCGATAAACGGCCGCTCGTTCGATTTCACGACTATCCGTTCGTTTAATCCGACGTTCTGTTATCGCGTGTCCGCTGATAACAATTTGTCTTGCTGCTTTTTTTTTTTCTATCTACGTCGTCGTTCTCTCTGCGTCCACGTGGCGTGTCCCGTGCATGTTGCAACGGAACGACGAAAGAAGCGGGGCGCGAGTTTAAATTATTTGAAACGTTATAAAATATTGAATATATGATAAAATGTAAAATATAGAATGTTAGAGTGATTTTAAATATTAGAAGAACCAAGATTGCAATCGCAGTAAAAAGGAAATAAAACAGTATACTAGTCTATGCAATATAAACACAATATAATATAATATAATATAATATAATATAATATAATATAATATAATATAATATAATATAATATAATATAATACAATATA